>NC_135498.1:132993229-133128229 GCF_052857255.1 Amblyomma americanum | reverse complement strand
GTATGGGAAGGGATAAGGGAGGGAGTGAAAGAAGAAAGGAGGAAAGAGGTGCCGTAGTGGAGGGCTCCGGAATAATTTCGACCACCTGGGGATCTTTAACGTGCACTGACATCGCACAGCACACGGGCGCCTTAGCGTTTTTCCTCCATAAAAACACAGCCGCCGCGGTCGGGTTCGAACCCGGGAACTCCGGATCAGTAGTCGATGGCGTCTAAACAAAACTTTATTTGGGGCTGACTTGCACCCACAATAGGCAATCACTCGGCGGCGGAGTAGCAAGAAACGTGCTCGGCGGTCGTCGAACAGAATGCCCGCCGCTGTCGGCCGTGTTCGGTTTGGAACGTAGGATCAGCTCTGCCTGCGTGCGATAAATCGAGATCAATCTAGTCCCGGCTTGCGCAGGAAACAAAGCGATAAAGCGGCGGGGGGGGGGGGGGGGGCAGATTTAAGAACGAACAAACACTTGAGATTCGCGGCAATATATATATATATATATATATATATATATATATATATATATATATATATATATATATATATATATATATATATATATATATATATATAAAAGGGAGAAATCCTGGCGTCTCAAGGCGAGGAGACGACGAGGGGGCTGTAATAAGCCTTCAAGCGGCTGACATGAACGACGTCGCGGCCACGGCGGCGATGGTCTGACGAAGGTGTCACCGGTTCGATAACGTAGTTGACCGGTGACGTGCGTTCTAAGATGCGATAAGGGCCGATGTGCTTGGCCGAAAATTTGGACGTAGCGGGAACCGAGAGCCAGACCAGTGAGCCGCGGGCGTGTCTGGATCGGAATCATGGTGGCGGAGGCCTTGACGGTCGGCGGGGAAGGAGCGAGCCAACTGGCGGCACTGCTCAGCGTGGCGGGTAATGTCAGAAAGGGAAGTATATTCCGAACTGTCGGAGTTGTAGGGAAGGATTGTATCCAACATACAAGAAGGCTCGCGCCCGAATAAAAGAAAGAAAGGGGAAAACCCCGGTGGTTGCTTGAGAGGCGGTGCTATATGCATAGGTGACGAACGGAAGAACCTGATCCCAATTAGAGTTGTCGGAGCGAATGTATATGGCGATCATATCCGCAAGAGTCGGGTTGAATCGATCGGTGAGGCCGTTGGTTTGAGGGTGGTAAGCAGTAGTGGTGCGGTGGACTGTGTGGCACGCAGCGAGAAGCTCGCGAAGAACTTCAAACAAAAAAACACGGCCGCGGTCACTGAGAAGTTCTCGAGGAGCGCCGTGACGCAGGACAAAGTGATGAAGGAATAAGGCTACATCTCGATAAGTAGCCGCAGGTAGGGCAGCGGTCTCAGCATACCGAGTGAGGTGGTCCACGGCGACTATGATCCAGCGATTACCAGCGGCGGTGAAGGGCAGTGGCCGATATAAGTCGATTCCCACACGATCGAAAGGGCAAACCGGACATGGCATTGGTTGTAACGGGGCAGTCGAAGGGCGAGGCGTCGACTTCCGCTGCTGACAAGCAGTGCAGGAGCGAACTTAGCGACGAACGAAGTTGTACATGCCCCGCAAATGTTATCTCCGGCGTAGTCGCACTTACGTTTTCAGCGAGCCAGCGTCAGATCGGAGATGTCGGGAAATCACAAGAAGCCACTTTCGGTCGTCTGGACGATAGTTACGACGGTGCAGAAGATCGTCGCGGAGGGCAAAATGGGCTTGGCGACGAAGGGCCCGAGGGAAGGAGGCCGTAGAGTGTCCACGAAGTACGTCGAGCAAGGATGAAATCCATGGATCTTGGCGTTGTTGAAGGGGCATGTCCATGGCAGTGAGCGCCGAGAGTACGGAATCAGATATTGGCGAAGAGGGCGCAGGAGAGGGCAGTGGTGAGCATGACAAAGCGTCTGCATCGGAGTGCTTGCGGCCCGACCGGTAAACTACGGTAATATCGAATTCCAGAACATGGAGGGCCCAACGGCCAAGGCGCCCTGAGGGATCCTTGAGTGAGGCCAACCAGCACAAGGCGTGGTTGTCAGTGACGACGGTGAGCGGGCGGCCATAAAAGTATGGGCGGAATTTTGTCAGAGCCCGCACTACGGCGAGACACTCCTTTTCAGTCACGGAGTAGTTCGACTAAGCTTTGCTAAGGGCACGGCTGGCGTACGCAACGACGTATTCAGCAAATTCTGGCTTGCGCTGGGCAAGGACAGCACCGAGGCCGATTCCGCTTGCATCCGTGTGCACCTCACTAGGAGCACTGGGGTCGTAGTGTCCAAGGATAGGTGATGGGGTTAGAAAACGACGGAACGCAGCAAAAGCGTCGTAACAGGCCGAGTCCCACGCAGACAGATCGGCGGGACCATTAAGAAGTTTCGTAAGGGGAGCGACGATAGAGGCGAAATTGCGGACATATAGCTGAAAATAGGAGCAGAGACCCACAAATCGGCGCACCTGTTTTGTATAAGCCGGTTTAGGGAAGTCAGCCACAGCACTTAATTTGTCAGTATCTGGCAGGACACCGTCTTTGGAGACGCGGTAACCGAGTACTGTCAGCTGCCGAGCGCCAAAGTGACATTTTTTGAAATTAAGTCGAAGACCAGCACTGGTGAGGCAGCTCAGTACCTGGCACAAGTGCTTGAGATGCGTAGGAAAATCGGGCGAAAACATCATCTAAATAGCAGAGACAAACGTTCCACTTGAGGCCGCGCAAGATGTTGTCCATCAGTCGTTCAAACGTTGCGGGAGCGTTACACCGGCCGAATGGCATCACGTTGAGCTCATACAGTCCGTCAGGGGTGACGAGTGCTGTTTTAGGACGGTCGTACTCAGCCATCGGAACTTGCCAATAGCCGGACCGGAGATCTAGGGAGGAGAACTCGGCGCCTTGCAAGCAGAAAAGGGCGTCATCAATACGTGGTAGCGGGTAGACGTCTTTGCGCGTAATTTTGTTAAGAAGGCGATAGTCGACGCAAAATCGTATCGAGCCATCCTTCTTTTTCACCAGGACGACTGGCGATGACCAAGGACTGGAGGATGTTTGAATAATGCCGCGTTGTAGCATGTCGTCAACTTGCTCAGTTATGGCGCGGCGCTCAGGAGGCGACACACGGTAGGGGCGCTGGCGGAGAGGAGCATGGGTGCCGATGTCAATGTGGTGCTCGAAAGTGGTCGCACGGCCCAAAGAAGTGGACTGGTAGTCAAACGATGAGCGAAACTGGTTGAGCAAGGCAAGGAGCTGCGCGCGGTGAGCTGTGGCGAGAGCGTGGTCGATGGAGCGGTCGAGAATGTCCGAAGACGGCGGGTGATTTCAAGTAGTGCAACAAGTGGTGAAGGCAAGCGACGTCGGCACTGGAGGAAGTCACATCAGTGTCCAAGGAAGAGATCAAGTCGGTGGTTTCAAAATCGCCAAGGCATTCGCCACGGAGCAGGGAGAGCGCGGAGAATGAGGGGTTAGAGACGAGGATGGCGGCAGCACCGTGGTGAATGTCGATGACGGAGATGGGAAGAGAGATGTGTTGGCGAGAGGCAAGGATGGGCGAAGGCGTGAAGAAAGCAGTGGCGTCAGAAAAAGAGACGGTGCATACACTGACGAGCACGGAAATGTGGGGGGGGGGGGGAGTATGTCAGTGTCCTCAGCGACAAGAAGCTTAGCAGCACGGCGAATCGAAGGCTCGTCGAAGGGCGCATCGCAGAGCGGAGAGAAGACGACGTGCGCACGGGCACAGTCAATAATGGCACTGTGTAGGGATAGAAAATCCCATCCAAGGATGACGTCATGGGAGCTTGCAGGGAGGACTAAAAATTCGACAACATATAAAACATCAGCGATGAATACGCGTGCTGGGCAAGCGGCAGAAGGATGAATGGGCTCGGCGCTGGCTGTACGGAGTGAGAGTCCAGAAGATGGGGTGGTGACTTTGCGAAGCGAGCGGCCGAAGTTTTCGTGAATTACAGAAACGGTGGCCCCAGCGTCCACAAGCGCAAGTGTCTTGACACCGTCGACAAACACATCAGGAAGATTCGGCGGAGAAAGCAGAGGACTTAAGCAGGGCGAGGAGTGCGCAGTTCGTGCCCCAGGAACTGCGGCTGTTAGTTTTCCGAATCGGTGGGGACGTTGCGACGTCTCATGGGTGACAGTGAGCGGAGGCGAGGGGAAGGCTAGCGGTGGGAAACGGAGGGCTGGCGACCGAGGTCGCGGTCAGGAGAGATCCGCTGAGGTGGTGGTCCGAAAGGTTGGCGAAAGGTGCGGTCTACACCGGGGTAGTCCGGCAGGGGGTGGACAGGCGCAGGAAGAGTACGTCGACAGAGGCGCGCGACGTGGCCCGGAAGACCGCAGGCGTAGCATATCGGTCGATTGTCAGCCGTGCGTCAAGGGTTGTAGGTAGGGGGCGTGAAGCGGGTCCGTGGAGCAGCAGGCGCAGGCACCACTTGAGGAACGTACGTATAAGCCTGCGGTCGCGGTGGTCGCGCGACAGCCTCGGCATACGTGAGATGCACGGGAGTGGGGACAGGCGGCACATCAACTGGAGGACCGTAGCTCAACGGAGCAGCAACAGGCGGTGGCGCGGTCGGGGGAAGGCAGACCTGGGGATCCAAGGGGGCTGGTTGTGGAAGAGGCGGGAGGGCGTCAGCGACCGCCTGCGTGATGGCGTGCCGGATCTCAGCGCTGAGGGCGGGCGGTGACTGGTGTTGGCGAGATAGGAGCGATAGCTGCCGGGGGACCTCGTCCCGCACGAAGTATGATTGTAGCGAGTAAATCGGGGTCGATGGCCAGGTCGGAGATGTCGGCAGGCGGGGGAGGCCGACGAGCGCTAAGACGTTGCTTGCGCAACTCGTCGAAACTTTGGCACAGGGTATACATCGAGGCAACGGTGGTGGGTCTCTTCGCCAACAACATCTGAAACGCATCGTCGTCGCTACCCTTCAAGATGTGCTTTATCTTGTCAGCCTCTGACATAGCCGGATCAACGCGCTTGCAGAGGTCAATTACGTCTTCAATGTAGCTGGTGAAAGTCTCGTCCGTGTGCGGAGCTCGGACGCGCAAGCTTTGCTCAGCGCGCAGTTTGCGCACGGAGGGACGACCGAAAACCTCCGAAAGTGTGCTCTTAAGAACGGCCCAAGTAGGGATGTCGGCCTCATGGTTGCGGAACCAGAGGTTCGTGACATCGCTGAGGTAGAAGATGACATTGGTAAGCTTGACGCGGTCGTCCCAGTTGTTAAAACGGCTCACCCGTTCGTAGCATTCCAGCCAATCTTCGACATCCTGGTCGCTGTGGCCACTGAAAACAGCGGGGTGCCGCTGCCGGATGGCACCGGAGCAGGTGACTGGCTGCGACGGGGCGTCGAGCTGTTGACTTGCCTTGGTCGTTGACATAGGGATGGTACGGCTGCGGTGGTCCATGGTGATGGGGAAAATGGGAATGCAGCAACCTCCACCAAATGTCCACGATTAAGGCCAGTCAACAGCCCGTCGCCCCGTCGCAGCCAGACAACTGCTCCGGTGCCATCCAGCAGCGGGACCCCGCTGTTTTCAGTGACCACAACCTAGCACCTCCACCAAATGTAGAGCGGTTTATTCGCACGTTGGAAGCGCCGGCGACGAAGACTTAGTACACGTAATCGAAGAGCCAGCAAGGCGAGAGACTGGGACACAAGTGGCAACGTTCCAGCACGAGCAACCGACGGACTTCTATATGTCAGTGAACGAGGGCGCAAGCGCTTCGTCGTCGTTGGCGTCGGTGCTGAATCATGTTCTTCGTTCCTTCATAAGTTTGTCAAACGGGCCCCTCATTTCATTTAACTTATCTGCTAATATATATATATATATATATATATATATATATATATATATATATATATATATATTATATATATATATAATATATATTATATATATATATTGACACCGTCCATTCATCGTCGTCGTTCTACTAGAACCACGAGAGCGCGGAATGCGCGCGCGAGCTGGCCTTAGAAAAAGAAGCCGAAGTGTCTGGCTGCGAATGCTCCGCTTTTGGGACTGCTACTGACGTCCGCTGCAGTCACCTACTTTGACGTATCCAACCGAGCTGTACCACCCGTGACATCTGGTGGAGGTGCTGGGTAGCGCATTCCATGCCTCGGACTCCCCCAGCAAGCAGGGATTCAAGTCCTCGAGGGTCATCTGCCATCGAGGTGACGCCTGTACACCACGGCAGCCGCCGGCTCCAAGGCCTTCAACCCGTGTTTGGGCTTCTGGAGTCTCGCTCAACCCAAGCGGTTCGTTCAGCGCCATCGTCGACGACCGTCCAGCCCGAAATAAGCATGCAGACGACAATTAGTTCACCTTCTGTTGTGCTGCAGCAGCCTCGGGAGGCACCGATCTTCCAAGGTTCTCCAAGCGAAGACCCGGAAGACTGGCTGGAGAAATTTGAACGCGTGGTCCGGTACAACAGATGGGCGGAAGACTCCAAGCTTCAACACGTGTTTTTTTCGCTGGAGGGCGCAGCTCGTACGTGGTTCGAGAACCGGGAGTCGTCCATAACGACGTGGAACGTATATAAAGTCCAGTTCCTGAAGGATTTCACCACGGTGATTCGAAGAGAACGGGCCGATCTGCTCCTTCAGTCCCGAACCCAGCTACCAAATGAAAGCATACTGGTATACTTCGAAGAGATGGCAAAGTTATTTCGTCGAGCTGACTCGGACATGACAGAGCAGAAGAAATTCCGGTACCTTATGCGAGTTGTCAAGGAGCAAATCTTTGCCGGACTGGTTCGCAATCCACCGAGCACGGTCGCAGAGTTTCTGTCGGAGGCAACAACCATGGAAAAGACACTCGATATGCGGTTGCGGCAATACGAGCGTCAACCTTTCGCCATGACTGCGGCAACCACGGACATCAGTAACACCCACATGCTTCGCGAAACCGTACGAGCTATCGTTCGCGAGGAGCTCCAGAAGCTGTTCCCGGCTACGCCGCCTGCGCCAACGGTTACTGCTCCATCCGAGGTTATTCGGGAAGAGGTGCAACAGGCGCTTACAACACCAGCTCCCTTTCAGCCGTCCACAGCCCCACCGCAAATGACTTACGCCGCTGTTGCTCGTCGCGCACAACCGCCGCCGACTCGTCTTCAGGAAACCCCACCTCTTTTCGGCCGCCACCACCTGCTCGTCCTGCTCCATCGTATCCCCTTAAAAGTGACATCTGGCGCACTCCCAACTACCGTCCTCTCTGCTATCACTGAGGTGAGCCGGGCCACCTGTACCGCAACTGCAGTATCGTCAGATGGGCCTGCCGGGGTTCCCTGCAGATGCACCACGTCCGCAGCCTGGGCAGCGACCCAGAGGAATCAACGATTATCTGGCCGAATCTGCCGGTGGGACCCGCAGGTCGCCATCCCCACGTCGTCGGTCTTACGGTGACTTTCCTCGGGGAAGGTCGCCAAGCCCCCGCCAGGAAACCTAAAAGCAGCAACCTTTGAGGGGGAGGTTGCTCACCGACGAAATGTAACAGACCCTCCTACGCCGCAACTAGGTGGCCACCCGATGCCACGACCGAATGCCGTCCAACACCGTGAAACGCCGACTCGACGGGAATGCCACCTGACGTATCGAAATGAACCCGCGCCGCACTGCAGCCGTGACCGAACACCGGGCCGTACCGCTCACACGCCGTCTACGACAGCAAACCTGAGCATTTCCCTCGACGGAACAGACGTCACTGCACTCGTCGACACAGGGGCGGATTACTCTATCCTCAGTGGAAATTTCGCCGCCACTCTGAAAAAGGTCACCACTCCGTGGATGGGCCCACAGATTCGTACAGCCGGGGGTCACTTAGTTACACCGACCGGGACTTGCACATCAAGAGTAGCAGTTCAAGGCGCAACCTACCTGGCAACGTTCGTTATACTCGAACATTGTTCACGTGACGTCATTCTCGGGATGGATTTCTTGACCGAGAATGGAGCGGTCATCGACCTCCAGCCAAAGGCCGTGTGTTTCTCCACAGGGAACGCAATACACAGAGATCCAGACCATCCGACCGCACTTTGCATCCTGGATGACCACGTCACCATCCCACCTCGTTCGAGTATTATGGTTTCTGTCGGCGCCAAGACTGTGCGGAATTTCGAAGGCGTCGCGGAAGGCAACCAGATCTTGCTTTTTGCCAGGAGCCTTGCTGTCGCCAGAGGAGTCGTTAATCTCGTCGACGGAGAAACAGAAGTGCTGATAACCAATTTCGGTGGTGCACACCAACATCTGAACGTGGGAACCGTTGTGGCTCACGTTGATGCCATCGCCCATGTCAGCAGCACACCCAGTATTTCCCCAATGTCGTTGTCGCAAGAGCAGAGCCCAGTCACTGGTTTCACGTTCGACGTCAATCCAGCACTCTCCCCGACGCAGCAACAACAAGTTAAAGATCTTCTGCGCTACGGCGACATCTTCTCGGTATCATCGCGTGTTGGACGAACTCACCTAGCGAAGCATCGCATTATTACGGACGATAACGTGAACCCTCTCCGACAGTCCCCCTACCGAGTGTCTCCCGCTGAACGTGACGCTATTGGCCGCCAAGTCAAGGAAATGCTCCGCGACGACGTAATTCGTCCTTCCCGGAGTCCCTGGGCAGCGCCAGTCGTCCTTGTGAAGAAGAAAGACGGAACATTGCGGTTCTGTGTAGACTACCGTCGCTTAAACAAAATCACCAAAAAGGATGTCTATCCTCTCCCCCGGATCGACGACGCTCTGGATCGCCTTTGTAGCGCTAAATACTTTTCTTCGATGGACCTCAAGTCAGGTTACTGGCAAATTGAGGTCGATGAGCGGGACCGTGAAAAAACAGCTTTTATTACTCCAGATGGCCTGTATGAATTTACGGCCATGCCCTTTGGACTGTGCTCTGCACCGGCAACTTTCCAACGCCTCATGGATACCGTCCTTGCCGATTTAAAATGGCAGACGTGTCTCGTCTATCTTGACGATGTTGTCGTCTTCGCCCCGAATTTCCAGGAGCATCTTCACCGCCTCGAATTGGTCCTACAAGCAATAAGGTCTTCTGGACTCACGCTCAAAAATGAGAAATGCCACTTTGCGTATACAGAGCTGAAGTTCTTAGGGCACGTTGTGAATCAAGCCGGTGTTCAGCCTGATCCTGAAAAAACAACAGCTATTGCCCATTTTCCGCCGCCGCAAGACCTGAACGCTGTCCGCCGTTTTCTTGGATTGTGCGCGTATTACCGTCGCTTCGTGAAAGATTTTGCTCGCATTGCCGAGCCGCTGACGCGCCTAACAAGGTCGGACACACCTTTCACATGGGAAGCAGCGCAAGAAAATGCATTCCGCAGCCTTCAAAGCCTCCTGCAGGCGCCTCCCGTTCTGGCTCACTTCGACGTAAACGCCGACACGGAGCTCCATACTGATGCCAGCAACATCGGCTTAGGTGCTGTCCTGGTCCAGATCCAAGCAGGTCAAGAACGGGTCATCGCTTACGCAAGTCGATGTTTGTCACCAGCCGAATCAAACTATTCCGCTACCGAGAAAGAATGCCTTGCCATTGTATGGGCCACTTCAAAATTCCGACCGTACCTTTACGACAAAAATTTTAAGGTGGTGACCGATCATCATGCCTTATGCTGGCTCGCAAGCCTTAAAGACCCGTCCGCTCGCCTCGTCCGATGGAGTCTGCGGCTCCAGGAATACGACATGACTGTCGTGTACAAATCCGGGCACAAGCACTCTGACGCCGATTGTCTGTCCCGCGCCCCAGTAGATCCTTCTACCGACGCCTGTAATGATGACGACATCTTACTGACTGCTCTCAGCGCCTCCTGCCTCGCTGACCAACAATGCGCCGACCTCGAACTTCGAGACGTAATGGATTTTCTCAACAGCAGCAACACGACCGCCCCACGCGCTTTCAGGCGCGTGTTGCCATCTTTATGCATCCGCAATGGTCTTCTGGTCAAGAAAAATTTCGCTCCAAACAATACGCAATACCTAATCGTCGTACCGCCTAGCCTGCGCAATGAAATCCTCCAAGCCTCCCATGACGAACCCACTTCTGGACATTTGGGCATAGCCCGTACGCTAGCCCGAATCCAAGAGAATTACTACTGGCCTCGTCTCCGTGCTGATGTCACTCACTACGACAGAACGTGCCGAGCCTGTCAGCGTCGCAAGGTACCGTCAACCAAACAAGCTGGGTTCTTGATGCCCATTAGACCACCCACAAGGCCCTTCCAACGAATAGGAATGGACATGCTGGGTCAATTCCCACGTTCGAACTCTAGCAACAAATGGATAATTGTCGCGACGGACTACCTTACCCGCTATGCAAAAACGTCAGCTCTACCCAGCGGCACAGCTTTAGAAGTCGCTAAGTTCTTCGTGCATCAGATCGTACTCCGCCATGGGGCACCTGAAGTGCTGATCACTGACAGAGGCCCTGCGTTCATGGCTGAGCTGCTGCAGGAGATCTTGGTTTACAGTCATACCGACCACCGCCGAACGACGTCGTACCATCCTCAAACGAACGGGTTGACTGAAAGACTGAACGGAACCCTTTCTGACATGATTTCCACGTACGTCGATATTGAACACAAAACGTGGGACGAAGTGCTTCCTTATGTCACCTTCGCCTACAATACGGCCATGCAAGAAACAACGCAGATGTCCCCATTCCAACTCGTCTACGGCCGTGCAGTGACGACGATGCTCGACGCAATGTTACCACATCTGGACGACTCTAGCCTTCACACTGATACCTACACGTTCCTGGAACGCGCCGAAGCTGCTCGCCAACTGGCCAAAGTTCGAATTCAGGACCAACAACTTCGAGATGCAGATCGCTACAATCGGCGCCGTCACGACGTCCATTATGCGCCTGGCGACCGTGTGTGGGTGTGGTTCCCCATTCGGCGACGAGGACTGAGCGAAAAACTCCTCCATCGCTACTTCGGACCATACCGCGTGGTCAGGTCATCGGGCGACCTCAACTACGAGGTCATTCCCGATGGATTTCAGAAGTCCCGACGGTCCCCGTGCCCTGAAGTGGTTCACGTGGTCCGCCTGAAGCCTTATCACGATCGGTAGCCTCGCCCACTAACCCCGTTCATTCGATTATTGGGTTAAAATCAAGCTGTAGTATTCCTGCAACTCGAGCGGTATACGTTTCTTTACGGTTCTGGTAAAAATTGAACACTAGCTAAAAATGCGCAAGCCCTTCATGGGTGAACTGCATGCCGTGTGAGACTTTAAAACTTTAAAAATTTTGCAACAGAAATAACTTCCCAGTTTTCACACATTCAACAAACAGGCATGACATTTGACATAGCTCGATTGGAATGGGTTAAAGAGAAATGCAATCACCAAACCCGATATGAGCAGTTAGTAGAAGTGTACGACCGGTAACACACAAAACGGGAAGAATAGAATTAAAACATGAACGGTAAAAATCAGATCTTTATGTCGGGAATCCGCTTTCAAGCGCAGGTAAATTCCTTAAGAAGGTACGAAGACTGTCATTTAGCAACGTTGATCAACATCGCTTGGATTTCCTCCGAAGGAGATAATACGTTTTACTGCGTTGTTAACTTAGTTTTATTGTTCGCGTTTCATTCGTTGCTGTCAGTATGTCGTGTTAGCCTGCAGTTTCTCCCTTTCAGTGATCTCCTTAGCCCGCTAGCACAATTTTAAGTAATAAAATTTGTTTCACAAATACAAGTGCATGTACACTTACATGTACACTTACAAGTGTAATTGTGCATGCACAATTACACTTGTTGTTTTCCTTAACTTCTTACACTGCCAATATCATGATGCCTTTCTCGGTAATCGTAACAATAGTAGTACTGGATAGTTCAGGCAACGTATGAGAGAACGCAACTTTGTGCCGCTACAGCGGATAAAAAATATTGAAGGGCATGTACTTAATTAGTAGAAGGCAGAGGGCAGCACAAAGCCACGTAGCTTCAAAGTGCTACCAAGCATCTAAATTGCGGCTATCTTACCTGATACGTGGGTTACCATGGAGCAGGCGCTCTGCGGCCAGGAGGCTTCTTCCCGTGTTACTACAAATTTCTCCATGAAGAGCACGTAGAAGAGGCCAAAGCTGGAGAACGGCATGCACAGCAAGAAAGCGGCACACGCCATCGTGATAGGCACGCTCCAGCAGCGGTCCTGAACATTTCGCTCCCCATCGCGACGGGAAGTGTGATGAATTTGAGGCATGACGTCACTTATACCAGAGCCACACTGTTAGAGAGGGGAAAGCAAATCATTTTCTAAGAGCACATCTAGCAATCGACGTCTAAGGGGGCTCATAATAAAGCGAACTGGTAAACCCAACAACTAATACCTTTATTTTTCACCAGGAGAGTGAGGCAGCGGTTTCCTAGGTGTAGAAAACAAATTTTCGTGGTTCGTTTTTCACGCAAAATACTAACAAATTCTCTTTTATGGATTTCTTGTGAAAAACTGAGACGAGGCGTTTCCATAATCAAATTCTACCTTTTCGCGCACCAATGGGAGAAATGACAGCAATGCGTGTACATTTCCGATACCCCCCACCCTCGCACTAATCCGCCATGACGGCGGCTATTTGAATGCTTGCATTGCTAGGCCTGTGTTGATCACATGTCCATGTTGATACATAGTCGGTGAGCATCTAGTCGGCGTCTCGCACTCGGACGTACCGTGCCCACTGCCCAGCAAATCAGCGCAAGAATTTCCGTTTAGAACTTAAGATGTCGCATCGCAGATGCTACCCTTTGTCGAGAAAGAGCTACACCAGCGCGACAAAAATTGGTATAGATTCCATATTGCGCGTGTATGCTGGCACCATGAAAAACCGCACCGATTCTACTTCGGCATGGCTACTGTTCTCTGGGCCCGTGAAGGCCCTCCTCGTGGCGGCATACGCAAAATGTTCATCACGCTGCTCCCTCCAACGGAGAACATTCTTTTCGCACAGGCCCAAGTCCCTACCGGGTTGCCGGTTTGCAGACTGCTCTGCAGCGAGCACAGCTTTTCGCTTGAAGGCGGCACTATAACGATACCGTCTGCTTGGTGCCATCATGTCGGTGAAAACCACGTGTGAAAAATTTGAACGGCCACTTGTGCCGCTTGAAATGATCGCTTGTGCTTGTATCGGTGCCGGCTACGCATAGAAACAGCTAGAGTGTCAGCTTCTGTTGGCATTTTGGGGGAGCGCCACCTCCTGTCGTGCTATTTTTGTTCGTTCTTATGCATTGTCTTCGTATTTTGCGAATACAACGACAAAATCTTCGAATCGATGTGTAACTAAGAGTTTCAAATAGCGTGTTTAAAAAAAAACTAACGGCTTAGCTTCAAATAAATAGGGTATGTAAAGGAAGTGCAAATTATTTATAGTGGCTGCATAGCCATCTTAGCCCTCTATAGGATAAGTGAGAAGATCCAACTTGAAGGGATGTCAGGAAGGCATGACGATTTCTTCAGTATTCTTCAATACCTGCCTGTAGGAGGTACTCGGAAAACTGGATTGGGAATATTTGGGGATCAGAGTTGATAGAGAACTGTATAATAATAATAATTGTTTTTTGGGGAAAGGAAATGGCACAGTATCTGTCTCATATATCGTTGGACACCTGAACCGCGCCGTAAGAGAAGGGATAAGGGAGGGAGTGAAAGAAGAAAGGAAGAAAGGGGTGCCGTAGTGGAGGGCTGCGGAATAATTTCAACCACCTGGGGATCTTTAACGTGCACTGACATCGCACAGCACACAGGCGCCTTAGCGTTTTTCCTCCATAAAAACGCAGCCGCCGCGGTCGGGTTCGAACCCGGGAACTCCGGATCAGTAGTCGAGCGCCCTAACCACAGAGCCACCGCGGCGGGTAGAGAACTGTATAATAATTCCACTTTTAAGATGACATTAATTTGGAAGGCAACCCATCGGACATATAGCAAAGCGTGACAGAGAACATAGGCAGACAAAGCAGAAGTTGGACCTGAGAAGTAATACGAGGAAATATAATGTAATGTTCAAAAGTCTCAGAATGGCAGCGACGCATCGCAAGCTGTCAGCGGATACATGTACTTAAGGCAGTATTATCCGGTGATCTGGACAACGAGAGTGAATTAATTCGATGAATAACTGTGAGGTGTAATGTTCTTGGTAGGTATTACAAGGTCATGAGTACCAACTTACTCTGATCCTTCACGAAGAAATTGTACAACGCATGAAAATTGCCAGTACAGAAATAGAGGGTGGAGACTAATGGGCTAACGGAAAGCCTTTAAATTAAGCTGGGGACTGCTCAGGTAGGCACTGAAAAGAAAGAGGTGGGTTTTACAATGAAAAGACAGGAAAATAGCAGTGTGAGTGAGGGGACAAAGGAGAGTTATGGATATTGTAGTTCCAATGAAAAGAAATAGCCTCATACAGAAAAACTGGTGCTAACGCAGTGCAATATATGGTCTTTTACGGTTATGAAATGTATTCCTAGACCAAGCGAGCGTAGCAGGCTTTGGCAGAAAGTCAGGCAGGCTGGCGAAATTAGGAAGCTTGTGGGAATACGGTGGCTGCAAGTGGCTCAGCAGGATGGAGATGGGGAAGGTGGGGAGGTAGGTGATAAAGATTTTGATGATCCATGGAAGAAACTTTAGAAGGTTCCGAGCGCGAAATTACGATATTATATTTATTTTTTGGTCGAATTACCGAGTATTTTAATACAGAAATTGATTTCATGTCCACCGCACGTTCACAGTGGCCGACTTTTTCGGCATAGTTTTGTGGTGAAATAGAACGATAATTTTCCAATATTTCGATGGGAGAAGCTCTGACTCCTATTCACCTGGTCTTTCAGGATATTTCATGAATAACTGGTCACCAGAAGCAAGCTATAAAATTAAAAATTCAGCTAGCGAATAATTTGATCATTATTTCATCTTACATCCGCGGAATGTAATTCTTCCTCAGAATACCCGGAGAATTCTCACTCAGAAAACTGGTCCTGCGATGGCTACCAACGAGCAACTTACCAGGTTAGGCAGCAGCTGCTCCGGTCCCGGCTCACCCTGTCCTCTAGATTTCTTCCATTGGCCGCCAAGCGATGCAATATGCCGGTGCCTCAAATCCAATCCCGCTCAGCTGGTCCAGCCGCACCTGAACACAGGCATACATGTACACCTCCACGCTCCACTAACAACAACATGCGAACGTCAACCTATTGGGAAAATTCTACAGACGCTTGAAATTTCCCAAAGAGCGTTAACCCTCGCGTGGGAGACAGTGTACGGAACACTCGTAGTACTGTCTGTCCCCTGCGAAGCAGTTTCCAGATGGCAGGTCAGTCGACGGGCGGCTTTTGCTCTCCAGATGCAGTCGGGAACTTTGTATCTTGCGCTGCTCTTTCTCTTTGTCCCCTGTGTTAAATGCGGATAAGCAGAGATTGCAGGGAATAATAAACGGGGAGCAGCTGATAGTAGTGTGCCCTCGTACCGTGGCGGCCGTCAATGCGACGTGCGATAAGGGGTGGGGTTGGCTGCACGCCCAACTATGTTGCAAACGACTGTTTCAAACGTACACTCTTTCAATGCGTGCTTTTACTTACCCTCACGTTTTATTTCTTGCCCTTGTCTGCTCACCGATAGCTTTCGCTGCTTTCCGCGCACTTCATGCCAAGTCGCACCTGTCTGCTTATGGCTCCCGTGTGGCGTGCGCGTAACCTAGATGTCCTACGAAATAATAATCGCCAATACATCCTCTCAGTCGCGTACAGGTGCGCTTACGAGGATAGCATAGTCGATGTATTATTTTTTTCAGTTCTGCTGGCGCGTTTCCTCTTATGCTGCTGCTTCACATACACGGATGTGATTTTACTTTCTAGAGGTTGCCATATGTCGATTGCGACTATTCTGTAGGAAGCTATAGCTAAGTGCTAGGTCGCCAAACAGCTTTAGGGATTCCGCTCGAACGATCCGAGTTTCTTTAATTCGGCAGCGGAAATTAAGTAATATATTGTGTTAATTTTAAAGCAGTGGTGATGCGAAACTTTCCCGGAACAGCTTGTAAATTGGCGAACTTCCTCACCAATGTAGGCTGTTTTCCTCCGGACATTTCTGGCTGACCGCAGTGATCGACTGAAATTCTTTCTCCTTTTTGATGGCGCTCTGAAGCTAACCAAAATGCCTATAAAGGGGCGTACTTTTCTGTTAAAGAAATTCCTATCTTGAACTACTTAATTGAGCTCCAATTTAAATTGTTTCGTGTCAGCCTTTTTATGCATAGCTTCAATTACAATGTGTTCATGAGAGGTGCAACACTTTGACTGTGTAGAAGACGTCAGCATAAAAGGTGAGTCGAAAAAAGTGACTCAACGTTGCCGAAGTATTCGAGGCTTCACTTAAAAATATTTGCTTTAAATTGAGGGCGTCAAAAATGCAATTTCCTAAAATAGTTTATTCGTTCTTTGCTCGCTGTCACGATTTTATCTTAAAAACACATTCGTACAGCACCCCCCCCCCCCCCCCCCTGCCTGCCAACCACTCCCTCAAGGATTTCCCGGCTAATCACGGACAACTATAGAACCAAATGGTCATAGTGGAACAAGGTGATTTCCACCTGTACGACACACCCAGTCATTCCGAATCAAATGCTCTCTTGCTCTGATACGGGTCTCAGCAAATCCTTTGTTACGCACATTCACGCCTCTTCCCAATCTCCAATAAGTCTCTCATCCTTTTTATGCCAAAAGATTGGGTGATGGTACAAGGTTTTAAATTAGCAGGAAGCATTAAAAGGCAATGTCTTGCGCACAGATTGCCTTTCCTTCTACTAGTGCAAGTCGTAAAAATCTTAGATTCGATGCCGACAAAGGACTCGAACAAGCTTTTAGCAAAATTTTTACACGAGCTGCTCTGCCTGGATTTACACGGACACGGCCAGCGAAGCCTGAAGAATCATCAACCATTGCACTTAACCATTCCCTTTCCCTTCTGCCTTCGCTAACTGCGTACAGTGGTGAGCAGCCGTGTCTAGATGGCGCCGATGGTGTTCTGCTTTAGCTCCGCCGAGGAAGTCAGCGCCACACTCCCTTTCCCTTCTGCCTTCGCTAACTGCGTACAGTGGTGAGCAGCCGTGTCTAGATGGCGCCGATGGTGTTCTGCTTTAGCTCCGCCGAGGAAGTCAGCGCCACACTCCCTTTCCCTTCTGCCTTCGCTAACTGCGTACAGTGGTGAGCAGCCGTGTCTAGATGGCGCCGATGGTGTTCTGCTTTAGCTCCGCCGAGGAAGTCAGCGCCACATTCCCTTTCCCTTCTGCCTTCGCTAACTGCGTACAGTGGTGAGCAGCCCTGTCTAGATGGCGCCGATGGTGCTCTGCTTTAGCTCCGCCGAGGAAGTCAGCGCCACCTCACCTTAGGTTTGTGGTATGCGTCCCGTGCGCATTGCGGCAAAAACAGAGGAATGCCTGCTCAACGCCGCTTCGTTGCACAGCCCCCGCAGGCCCCCGCATTGCGAGTTAATTATCGCGCCCAGGGCCGCACTGCCTGCACGGAAAGTAGCGACACTCTCCTCCTCTCCCTCGCTTTCCTCGTCTATTACCCTCGCCTACCGGCTGTGCGCGCTGCGCACGGCACGCTTAGCAGGCATTCGCGCACTCGCCGAACTGTTGTGTTCGCTAGCACACGTGTGCCAGCATAAATTCGCGCTATTTTCCTCCTCTGCTATGAAACACAACTTTAACCTGATGCGACGTGCTTGACACTACCACAAGCCACAATTATTACTTCCTCCTTTGACTTCCGGCATTAAGAATCCAAAGCGTACTCCGTCCTCCTCAAACACCGCAGTTTTTATTGGCATAAGAGTTGCGTTAGATCTGTATATGCTTCAATATTTTTCAGCACACTGACGCTCCGCTAAAAGCAGATTTCACCTAGCACTGCATTTTCGAAAAATACTGGTGTTTGTGACGCTGTTCGTTAGCAATCGAGCTAGGCAAAGATTGCAGTAATTTAGTTAAAGATGTTTCAGGAGTGCAATTTCTGAAGCACGATATTATTTGCGAATATGCTGTGACATTTTCTTTATTGCGCTTTATGCGTTTTTTAGCAAGTTTAAGAGCGAAAATTTTAAGCTTAGCTCCTCGAAGTGATGCAAATTCACTGGCTTTATTGCCTAGTCAGCACAAATTACGGGGCTGCTGGAAAGAGAAGAATTTTATTTTCTCGTTTTTATTTAATTTTACTCACTACTGCAGAAATGAGCCTGAGCAGGGATTTGGCTGCAGATATCTGGATGATTTCGGTGCCAAAATATAATTATATCATATGGTAAAATGATGATGCTCTCTTGTTGACTCATCTAAAATAGCTAATCGAAGGCATTTAAGTGCTGAATCAATATACAGCACAGTAAGACACAATAACAAACGTTGTAGTCATTCTGTTATGGAATCAGCTTCCCAGAATCAGATGCTACTATTCCATAACCTGCGTAGTTAAAGAATTCGAGGTTATTTTGAAAACAACATTTGCTGTTTTAGATGAAAACGATTTCGCCTGTGATTAGTCAAAGCTCGCCCCAAAAAATTATCTTTTCTGTGGGTCGCTCCTCAAGTGGTGTTAAACATCTTAATCGAGGTAAAGTTGCGCAGTCGCAAGGGTAGAACGAACCCCTTAATCGCTATAAAGATTAACAGCGCTATCATTCCTATACAGACGGGGGCATAATGACGTTACAGCTACTACACTAGAGCCCTGCGGCACACGGGAGAGAGACTGCCGTACACGTTGCGAAAATCAATGTGATTTCTTTTCTGCGCCACGTCAGAAGCACGCGTATTTGCTAGCAAACAAATTAACATCTACGATGAAAATGTTTTTAGCAGAAGCCCACACTGAGAGATCAAGAAATTAAAGTTGCTAATATAGGCAAATTCTGTACGCCAACATTTGCGAATAGAACACACAGAGCAATGCCAGAGCAGCTTCCTGACTATCTCGAATTAAGTTTCAAGTGTACCCACTACTTCAGGTACCAAGAAATGCACAGTACCTCAAAGAAGAGAGTGTGCTTTACCGGAACGAAGTTCTCAAGGTCGATATTCCGGAATCACTTTTTCTGCGGCTGATATCATTTTTTTCCTAGAGGAATCGAGAACAGCAGGAAGCCATTTTTACGTCGGCTTGTGCACTGCAATGCGCCGCAACCGTGTAAAACACGGCACTAAAACTAGAGTTCGAATTGTCAGCGCGTAACTAAACGGAGATCAACCTGCAGCAGAGCCAGACGGCCTGCGTATGGTGCCGAACAAAAGCGAAAACACACGCGAAACGATTCTTTCGCGCGCGTTTTCAGGGCGGCTACCGGCAGGGCCAATCATCGTTCAGAAAAGCGCCGAGCAGAGAAAAGGGCGGGAAGGATGTGATAGCTAGGATTCATGGCACGGCGGAAAGTTCACGGAAACGCGCTACATTCACTAACAAGGGGATTTATTGTGACGCTGTGACGGTGACTAGAACGTCGCCATGCTGCCGTGTTTCACGAGTGTATCGAGATGGCCAGGCAAGCAAGGGCAAGTGATAGCGCATGCTCCGTTGCCATGGCGACTGGAGAGGAGCAAGGTGCGGCGTTCGCTTGGCCGTCGCCGCGGCTGCGCGCTGCTCCATCGTCAGAGCAGTGCTATAGTGCTCTAAAAGGGGGTAGTGGGGTCAGGGAGATCCCGCGGGTGCAGCATCTCACGTCGACAGCGTGAGATGGCGCCACCGGAGCACTGGCTGTAAAGAACCCGCGACATACCCGCGATACGCGCTGCATTCGCAGCGTCGAGAAAGCTGTGTGCATCTGGTGTAACACCGAAAATTGGAGGTCTGCAGCTCTAATGCATATTTTCTTGAAACCTACCTCTCAAGGCAAAGGGCCCAGAAAAAGTGGAAAGGCGGACTTGCCACAAGTTTGGGCGAAGATAAAGCCGACCCGACGAGTACAGAGACAGAGCCGCCGTACGACGATCCGGTTGCATTTCTAAACGCAGATCTCACAAACAGGGCAGAAGTAAAGTTGTGGCTGAGTAAATCGCTTAATTTTCAATTAAAATTTTCGATGCACGTCCAGGCGCAATCACATTCACTGTTAAAGTTAGCCAAACAATTGCGGCACGCGTACTTACGCATCCTGAACAGAGATATCCCGAATCGACGAGGCTTTATTTCATCAAATTCTGCTTTTATTTTCCAAAGTACACATTTACTGAAATCTAGAAAGATAATTCCTGCCAAGGTGATGCAATTAGTAGGCGGTCACGGCGGTTCCTAAAATGCACGAAATTTCGTAATACACCTGCAAAAAAAAGGTAGGGGAAGTGCACCAAACAATTTTATTGGTACAACAAACGGGCAGCCACCTGTTTCTCAAGGCACTGCTTACGGCTGCTACGAGAGAGGCACGATGAACAACGGCTTATCTTCGTGTGCAATTTCTTTTTACATCGTTCCTGTCGCGATTCGTTCAGCCCTTTTGCATAAAAGTGCAGCCTTGTCAGCACATAGAACTTCATCAACTCTGTTGTGAGCTCATCTGCGTGCTGGCTACCTAAGGCATAACAAAATTTTGCCTTCACAAGCAGCATTACATCTACTATGCTGTCACTGCAGAGTTCCTCACGACTGAAGAAAACAGTGAATATATCCTCTAACTTCTTCACTGCCCGAAAAAGTTCTTGCGAAGGATACCGCAACCCTCCCTTGCCACATATCATTGAACTCAGAATTTCTGCCTTCCTTTTTGGAGCTTTCCAATAGGCTTTGCAGTGCGTTCAGTGATAACGTGTCAGAAACTTTCGGGCAACATACCCTGCCATATAATGCATAAGGCAGTCGTCCCTCTTCTGCTCTAGATACTTTCTGTGCTCAGCAGGAATACTCTGAAGCATGCGCTCGGCTGAAGCTAGGTGGCCTTTCTCGATTGGCTGGTCCATTGCAGCAACCCTATCTTCTTGAGCAGGAGCATCGCACGCATCGAGGAGAGAACTTATTTCTCCACTACCTACATTAAGGTCAGCATTGCCTGAGCGCACTGTCTTGGCAAGAATGTAAAACGGCAAGCAGTTGACGGCAATTAGAAACTGTGTTGGTGTTGGGTGGTCGCTGGACCCGCACGATTGCCTGATTATGCGAAATAAATTTTCCAGTGGATCCCGGCTCAATCCGGATGACATAATGTACTTAAATCTCTGGCTGGCAAATTCGGCGTCTTTCCTCATCTTTCGGCACGGTAAACAACGACGGCTGCTTTCCTTTAGTCCACTTGTAGCCGGTTTGACACCCGCGGGAGCAAAGAAGTGTTTTTGCCGTTGACGGTTCCAACTTTTCACGAATGAAGAAGGCAGCCGGAGAAACAAACTAAAATGATGGGCTGAAAAAAGAACAGCGGAGGCTGCGTTTTTTTTTTTTTTGAAAAACGCTAAGGCGCTCGTGTGCTGCGCGGTGTCAGTGCACGTTAAAGATCCCCAGGTGGTCGAAATTATTCCAGAGCCCTCCACTACGGCACCTCTTCCTTTGTTCTTTCACTCCCTCCTTTATCCCTTCCCTTACGGCGCGGTTCAGGTGTCCAATCATATATGAGACACATACTGCGCCATTTCCTTCCCACCAAAACAATTATTATTATTATTATTATTATTAAATATTATTAATATTATTATTATTATTATTATTATTATTATTATTATTATTATTATTATTATTATTATTATTATTATTATTATTATTATTATTATTATTATTATTATTATTAAGAGGCAAACCATGCTTGAACAAACGTGCGAGAGGCAGCACATGGGCACCACCAACATCCAGCACACGCGAATACAGCGCCGCCGCTAACATCCGGGTCCCGTCCGCACTCGCCGCCTCGTCGCAATGTATGGGGCGCGTCGGCTGCTGAACCCACTACCCCCTTCTAGAACACTATAGCCGAGCGTGACGTCTCGCGGATGAGCAGTTGTGCGCATGCGCCGATACCATGGTGACCAGACAGACCCCACGGCTGCGCCGCGTTCTTCGTCGCCGCCTCGCTGCACGCCGCTCTATGACGCCACCCGCGCGTTGCACGCGCAGTGTCGCGTATAAAATGCGGAGATGTAATACGCGGCTGCATCACAACGTTTGCCATGCATGCTGAGAAGGAGAGTCCAACCGCTGCTAAACGGTGGTATAGACCAAAGAAGAATAACTCTTCAGATCCTGAGGTTGTCGCCTGGCAGTTGGCTGCCCAACAAAGAGAGAATGAGAGAATGAGCGTCAGAAGCCGAAGAGAGCCGCGCAGATGCACGAACAGAGCGAGGAATAGCTTGCCAAACGGAGATGCAAGGCTGCCGAGCGTAGTAGACGGCGCATAGCCGCCGAGATGGAGCCCTATGTCTCTCATTGCTCCGCGGAGCACCGTCGTCGCGCTCTGGGCAGGGGCGCTCTCCATTGTTCGACTCGATTGAAGCAGCGCTCCTGTCGCGAAAAAAAAATCAACAAAGTCCTTGGAGGGAAAGGCAAAAGTGCCCACCTCAGTACGCAATATTTTGCCTTATTTATTTTCATTGCAGAAGGCTCCTCCAAACGCTCTCTGTGCTTGGCTTTCCTTAGCTTCCCAGGCTAAACACTTGTCGCCGCTGAGGTTCCTCGGTGATTATGGCGCTCGGCTGCTGTCCCGGGAGACGCTGTTTCGATCCCGGCCGCTGCGCTCGAAATTCAATGGAGGCGAAATTCTAGAGGCCCGTGTACTGTGCGATCTCAGTGCACGTTAAAGAACCCCAGGTGGTCGAAATTTCCGGAGCCCTTCCCTACGGCGTCCCTCATAGCCTCAGTCGCTTCGGGACGTTAACCCCTCATAACCCATAAAGACTTGTCACCCCTCGTAAATACAGCCCTATAGTGCTCACCTCCAAAGTTGCGTTGTTGAACAACTCTTTCACTGGAGGTCTGTCGAGGTTGATTAGACAGATGTACAATTTTTGAGTGCTTTCCGCTATCCTCCCACTTAAGTAATCGAGAATGGTTTCTACGCCACACCCTCCACCGCCTAATGGCCTAATTATTACACCCGCTTAATTATTACAGCATTACACAACAGTTCTTAAATAAGATCTTGGTGACGTCCTGGTTACCGTTATGGAGGTAAGATGTCATGTTGGGCTAGTCGGTTCATACTGATAGCTCCCCCCCCCCCCCCAAAAAAAAAAAAAAGAAACAGTGCAGAGACAACGGGACAAGAAGAGGAACAAAGATGCACACACATCTGCGCTTTGTGGCATGGTTACGCAAGCCCTGATGTGCTGACGTGGTCAACGCTTTGCTCATCTTAGGCTACGTGGAGGCGGGGGAGGCCGGGCGCCAAAACCGACGGTTAACGTCTGTGGCAGCGCTCCCGGCGGCGACATTCTTTTTCCTCTTTCTCTTCAGCTTAGCGCACTCACAGGCTACGCCGCTCGGGTTGGTTGGGACCACCTTTTGCGCTGGCTCACTACACTTACAAGGGCGTGCGATCTCCTTCGCGCGCTTATTGCATCCGGTTGCAGCATAGAAGCTGTGCTGGTCGGGCGTCAGAAGTTTTAGCGCATGCTAGTACCAGACGGCACGTTTCGTAATGATGGCTTCTTCTGTTGTTTTCTTTCGTTAACATACTACGCTCATTAGTAGCTAAATTATAGACCTTCAAAATAAAAAGAAATGTGGCTACACCTGCAGTTTGTTTCGATAACATCATACGGGACGACAACTTATCCGTGAATTGATCAACTCGAAAAGAAACTAGTTAACTTCACTTGCAGTCAACCACAGCTGCCTCGTTTTCTGCCTCGTTACAACTAGATTTTATGAAAGAGGAATGTAGCATATATAGCTCTTTCGCCTTAAGGAGGAGGGAATTCAGGTACTTTGTTACAAATGCTCAATTTCAGCTGTCCTTTGGGCTCTCTAAAATTATTCCGTCGGCATGTACAAGTTAAAAAGCACTAATGCGGAAGTTCAGAGCCTAGAATGACCGCCTCTTGCCGACGTGTGTCCACTCCGTCCCAAGCATAGAAAAAAATGGGAAGAAAAGAAATAAAAAATATCCGAGAATGGGAGCAGAGACCGCGGAGACGCGAAAAAAGGCCGCTGCGCCAGAGTACTTGTATATTGATCACCGCTTTTTATTTTCAACCTGACGCTTGCTGCACGACGTTGTGCTTGTATAGAAACAGGATATATACCTTTTATTTACTAAGCACTCAGCTAGTGGCTGCACAGCACTAGCTTGATAAAAGGCGACACAACTAAAAGAGCGGCAAAGATAGACACGGCCACAAGAGCTGAAACCAGTCCGGTATAAAGTCTGTTCTGTCATAAACGTCCTAAGTTGTAGCCTGTGATGCTACAACTGAGGGTATCGCCACAGCCGAACACAAATCCGTGCTTTCGCAATGATAGGAATGTAAGCAATCTCTGCAGATTTTTCTTGTCAGCAGTAGCCTGGACATCGCCAAGCGTTTTGAATTATCGCTTAGCATAAAATAGTTTATGAACGTCTACTATGTTTGGCTGACTTTTGAAAGGATCTTCATGTCAATATAACGAAATCGTCTCGCGGCTTTCTTCATGTCCCGTGTATTTGTTCGATTAATTTTTTAGTCCGACGTTATCTGCAATGCTGAGCCAGCTTTATTTGATCCTTTTTCTCTTCGAGCTTCACAGCTTCTAGGCCTGAATTCTACATTTACATTCTCACAGCTAACCAGCTACTAGAATTTACACCTGCCTGAGACAGAAACAGTAATTTAACTTTACCTAAACCAAAGCTTCCACATAGCACTTCGTGATTGCAAGGCATGCCTGACCGCTTGGCGATATGCACGACACCGCTGATGTGGTGGTCTGTCTCGAAAATCCCACCTAGACTTGACGCTGTACAAAATGTGTTGTCTGTGTGGACCTCACCTGTAAGGTGAAGTGTAAGGTCGCATGCGACCTGCCGCCACACGGCTATGTGCCATGCCTGCGCGCAGTCACGCCTGACTAAATTTGTCGGCACTCATTCAGTGCTAGGGTGCCCAGAAATAGTTCTAGCTATGCAACAAGTATCTTTTCAAATCAATTTTACCTTTGAATCTGAGGTTTTGAAAACATGTAGTTTCGTCCCTGTGAGGCTATGAGAACAGGCAGCATATTGAGCCGCTGTCAGTGGATAGATAACAGGCCAGAGAAAGTGAATGCCGGAAGTGATAGATATTGAAGTTGGGAGGTGGGCCTGAAAGAAATAGGGCATAGCAGTTGCGCGATTCTTTTTATCACTTTTGTCGCAGGCGCGGAGGTGCTCGACTAAAAATAGGGGTTGTGGGGCAGCGTCGAGAGAATCGTCCTGTCCGCGTTGCATCCGCAAGTTTTCTCTCTTTGTTTTCAGATGCATGTTTTTGCGTTTTGTTGTGCAATTCAGGTAGCACCATTTGGCGTCGCTCGGCCAGTAAGAAATTATTTCACCACGTTACAATGCTTTCTCAAGATTCTGTCCATAATAGTTGCTCAGCATTCCGTGAGCTTTGTGATGTAGGCTTTTTTTGAACGTGACGGTTTAAATTTTGAACTGAACAGAGTAATTTTATCCAACGAGTTGTTTTCATAACATTGCCATACAAATTAAAGTTTATTGCTGCCATTACTCAGATCACCCCAGAGCCGCCGCGGTACCTGAGTAGTTATGGTGCTCGGCAGCTGACCCGAAAAACGCGGCTTCGATCCCGGCCCCGTTGGTCGCATTTTGATGGGGGCGAAATCCTAGAGGCCCGTGTACTCTGCAATGTCAGTGCACGTGAAAGGATTCCAGATGCTCCAAAGTATTCGGAGCTCTCCACTACGAGGTCCCTCATAGCCTGAGTCACTTTGCGGCGTTAAACTCCGTAAAACCAAGTGGGTGAATCGCCCCACCACAATAACGAGATAAATAAAGTTATGGTCTGATACATATTTCCTTTCGTGGTGCTGTTGTGGGAAAACTTTTTTAAGACTGTCGATATTTTGTTCAATGAAGAGGACTAAGTGGGGCTGGTTGGTGAATGTTCATGCAAACGAATGGACAGCGCCAACGGTAAGGAAGAGAACACATACACCAGCGCATGTGTATGTTCTTTTTTGTCCCGTCTGTTAGCGTATTTCAGCCGTTACCAGCAA
Source organism: Amblyomma americanum (assembly GCF_052857255.1). Lineage (NCBI taxonomy): Eukaryota > Metazoa > Arthropoda > Arachnida > Ixodida > Ixodidae > Amblyomma > Amblyomma americanum. The sequence continues at coordinate 133,102,091 of NC_135498.1, read as the reverse complement.
CTGGAAAAATTGCAGCGCAGCAGTAACAAATACGAGACGAGAAGGACGCAAACACAAGCGCTGACTAACAACTGTATTTTATTGCTCTGAGCCAGCCTATATAAGAACTAGGTACAAAACAACAAAACAGAAACCAACACATCACCTCATGCATTCGTGGCACCATTATCGGAATTGTCTCCCGTTCCTCCAATCTTTCGTCCTATCATTGGCGTTCAGAAATGACATTTCTTTTTCACTAAGGCACACAGAGGGGTTGCTGACACACTTATCTGCGCATTTTGATATCGCCAGAGCTTCTGCTATCAACCTCGTGGTGGTGTCCCGACACTTACGAAGAATAACTGTGCTTTCAAGGGCAGGGGTGCAGCCTTTGCACTGGCTACAGTGTAAGGCGAGTTCCCCTGAGTTTGGGTCCCTTAGGTTCCTTTTGTGCTCTTGTAGCCTTGTGTTCAGTCATCTCCCTGTTTGGCCTATATAGATGCTGCCGCACGACAGGGGAATTGAATATACGACATCTTTTTCGCAATCGACGAGACGCGGACGGTGCCTCGTCATGCAGTCGGGCTCACGTTCGGTGTCAGAATTTACTCCTCTGCACAACTGATGCAGTTTCTTCGGGGCCGAGAAGAAAATATCAATTCCAGCTCTGTTTCCTATCCTTTTCAGTTTGTGTGATACTGACTGCATGTAGGTATGGTATCACAGCTGCCTTTGTTCGACGTTCATTTGTGGTGGGCCCATTTCGCGATTGTTTCAGTATGCCCTCTGCAACACCAATTAGGAGATGCGCTGGATATCCGGCTTGCTCAAGACGACCCACTTGGCTTCGAAAGGCTTCCTCTTTACGGTGCCCACATGTTTTCTCAAGAGCGCTCACAAAGCACGACTTCACAATGGTCCTCTTCACAAGCTTTGAGTGCGCTGAGGCATACGGGAGGACTGGTTTTTTACCCCTCGGCTCACAGGCCCAGCAAACGTGATCAGAGCCGAAGTACAGTCCTAAATCTAAGAACCTAATGTGGCCGTTGGCTGGCCGCTCATGAGTCACTTCCAACGGTCGAAGACACTCTGAAAACATTGTCAAAACTTCGGGCACTCGCGTATTCGCACAACCGTTTTCGTCGTTCAAGATTACGAGAAAATCGTCTACAAACCTAAACACTTCGTCTATGCCAAACTCAGCGCATCGTTCCCGTATCTTGCGGTCCCGGACACCAAGGCATATATCGCTTAGTACGGGCGCGACATAAGAACCAATGCAAATCCCGTTTCTTTGAGAGACAATGTGGTCTTCGAACTGTGCAAAGGTGGAATTCAGGTAAGTGTCCAGCAGCTCCAAGAAGCTACTGACAGCCACGCCTGAAGCATTTTGAAATTTGACGGCACCATGGGCCTCGATACAATCTCTGACATCGCTTAACAGGTCGTCATGCGGGAGGGAATAGTACAAGTCTTTTATGTCCACAGATATGGCAGTAAAACTACCTCCGCGCCTATCTTTTAAGTAGTCAATCACCTGCTCGGAGCCTTTCACCTGAAAAGGGTCGTCAATATTGAGCACGTTTAGATGAGTCTGGAGAAACTTTCCTAGATTTTTCTGCCATGCCCCGTTCTCCGAAACAATAACACGGAGTGGACAGTCAGTCTTGTGCGTTTTTGCGCTAAAAAATATATCTAAGCAGAGCTTATTGTCACCAGCAACATGTATTTTTTGTTTGCCTATATTCAAAAAGGTTCGAAAATGTTCAGTTCGCAATCAAACATTTGATACTCGCACATACTAAGGTTCTGGCTCAAAAAGAGCAAATATCTCTCGCGTTTTTTTGTACGCCTCCTATCTTAGTTTACCCAACAGCCATTTTTCTGTTGCCTGTGCTACACGGGCACATTCCATTGACATCTGAGTCGAATGGCATTCGGGATTTAGAATGACATTCGCACTCCTCGGACTCCCGCAATGCTACACGACACTTTCCGAACGCATTTAAAATTTGCTCAGCATGTTTTCAGTGTACAACGGCGATGACGATGGCGGTGGTCACTGCGGTCACACTGGTGCGACAACGACACTGTCACGGTCAACAGCAGGATATAACTGTAGTGGGACAAGTTTTCTAGGCCAACGACACTGACGAATCCGATCGGCAGACGATCAGCCTTCATGTCCTCGACAGGCCGGCGGCTGAGCGAGAACACGCTGATGAGCAGATGGTGTGAATATATTCGCGCTTCTACCTTATCCGTATTAAAAATAAGCGAAACGAGCCGGTATATCTCACACGTGCACACTTGAACACTCACCAGCGATAAGTACTTGCCAAATTAACTGTAATCGACGGCGACTCCCTTCCCTTCTGCGACGACTAGGCCTAGCGAGTCCGCAAGGTTACGTCTGTGAATTTGGCGGCCGTGAACAGCGAATTCACAAGTTTATGCGAGTGCAAATGATCAACGAATGTAGTTTTGACAATAGTGATCTGAAATTAACTATTGCTCCCATCGAAGGGCGCGCATACGACGAACGGGAAGCCCCGCTGTTACCCAGACCGCCGAGCACTGCTTTACGGCCAGTAGCAGTCGCGTCGTTGCTATTTTGTGGATAACCAGTTATGCGTTTCAAACAGCACGAATCGTCCCCAATCATACTTCTGGACAAAGTAGGTTAAAATAAAGTACTGGTCACGCCGGAAGAAGGGACAATTAGCGACAAGCGCTGGTCGCACGCGATGTCAGCAGCCCGGCTGTAAAGTGTTTCTCAGGCGAGCGATCGTATCGGCGCTTCCCACAGATTGTCGTACTGCAATCACAAGCACGGGCACAACCGGTACAAAAGAAAAGAGATTATTTAATATAAATAAAGCGCAGAATGCGTTTTATGTAATGTAAACGAGCGCTAGCTGTTCGTACGCAGCGATGTGGACAACAGTATGAGTGCGACCGACCGTCCTCGTCGGCGCACTCTTGGGGAAATTTCATGCACACGCGGTAAATATTCATTGGTGTACTATTATCTGCAAGCACTTAGACAGAAGAGGGGCAATTTGCTAAATAAACAGCAAGAAAGAGCGAGCAGCGGGTACCGAGATTAGCAGCCACAGATCCAAGAGCAGTCGCGCGGCTGTGGGCGGGGCGAAGCGATGACGGCGGCGACGCCTATTGGTCGGTTCGGGCTGTGTTCACGTTTCGAAGGCATTCGAAATTCTGGAATGTCTCCGCGCAGCTCCGTCGACTAGAATGTCATCTGAACCGACTGCCGCTGAAAAACTTCCTGTAGCAGCGGAAGTTCGGCAGTCGAGCCGAATGATATTCGCTTCGAATGCATTCGAAATGCCCGTGTAGCAGGGGTATTAAAGCGAATTCAGTCCTTGCCTAGCCTCTCAGGCGCCAATACACGCTGTGATGGCGGGCCAAGACCATGTGGCCTGAGCAGAGCAGAACGGCCTCAGAGGTATGTTTGGCAGTCCATGTTCTCGGCGCTGGCAGGCTGCCCCTCTCGAGCCAATGGAGGAGGAGGAAAAAACTGTATTTTCGACCACCTGGGGATCTTTAACGTGCACTGACCTGACATCCCACAGCACGTGTGCGCCTTAGCGTTTTTCCTCCATAAAATCGCAGCCGCCGCGGTCGGGTTCGAAGCCGGGAACTCCGGAGCGCTCGACTATTGATCCGGAGTTCCCGGGTTCGAACCCGACCGCGGCGGCTGCGTTTTTATGGAGGCAAAACTCTAAGGCGCCCGTGTGCTGTGCGATGTCAGTGCACGTTAGATTCCCAGGTGGTCGAAATTATTCCGGAGCCCTCCACTACGGCATCTCTTCCTTTCTTCTTTCACTCCCTGCTTTATGGCTTCCTTTACGGCGCGATTCAGGTGTCCAACGATATATGAAACAGATACTGCGCCATTTCCGTTCCCCAAAAACCAAATATTACTCAGGTGCTTCTTTCTGGGAACCGAAAGAATTTCGAGCCGTGAAGAAAAGAGGTTGGGCGGCGTTTAAAGGAGACTTCAACCGCCAAGGAAAGTTCTGGGAACCCGGAAGAGCTTCACGCCATGAAGAAAAGTCACCAACAGCGCCGCTGTACTCCTATTCTCGTAAACCGCACCCCGCTTCCAACACGTGCGCGGGCGCCTGTTAGCTGGCGCCGATGTCTAGCACGGACAGATATCGGCGCCTCGCCGAGGTTCAGCGGCGTCTCCTGCAGTGGGCTTGCGTAGACCGGTTCTGTCGTATGTTAAGAGCGCCGACTTTGGGCGCGTGCATCAAAAAAAGGCCCCTGGAGCACACTTGTGGAATATCGAGTGTCCTCTACAGTTTGCCAACCGAAAACCATCTCTCCTCATGCTAACCCTTTCAATCAGCAGAGCAGGAAGTTAAAACACGGTTTGCGAGCGTGGGTTGCTGGTTGGAAGCAACTTTCCTGTAAGTCGGCAATTCTGCAAGTGTTTATTCACTTCTGAGAAAATGAATGATGCAAGTCGGGAGTACCCTGTGATAGATATTTGTGTTAGGATGCCTTAAAGAGCAGTGACGCGAGGCAGGTAAGATCATGTGAACCAGCTGTCTTTGAACAAGCGTTGTCTGAATTCTCAGTGCACGCGCTTACGTTGCCCCGCTGAGCGGTATACGAGCACAGTGACATCACGACTAAAAGAATAAAAGAATAGTGGCGCCATGCGTGAAAATATATGGCAATAAAGAATAAGATATCTGGCATTCTGCAGTGGTAACCGAGTCTCATAATAAACTGCACATCTTCAACCGAAAACTTATTTTAACCCAATGTTTCGAAGCCGACTAGGCTCCTTCATCAGGGGTGACGAGGGCAGTAGCTAGCGTCTTTAAGTATGAAGGGGAAGAGTGGGTCAAATCAACGAAAGCTGTGATGCGAAAGGCGTGGGAGAGGGAGAGGGGGTTAGGCTGTTAGTTACTCTGGCGCACTGCAGGGAGGTGGTGAATGGCGACTCTTTTTCGTTGAAGTCCCTGGGCATATACTGGGGGCAGGATTCCTTTTGTGCGGTTGATGTTGTTCGGGGTGGTTTGGATGTGCCAGGAGTCGAGAAAGAGCGTTTTGTGCTAATTTGTTTCGGTTACGAGGATGCTGGCTTCTTGGAAGTTGATTGTATGGTCTGAGTCCTAATAATGTTCTGCTACAGGATTGCTCTCTCTTGCGAAATTGCGGATGTCATTTTTATGTTGTCGAATTCTTCCATTGAGATTTTTGGTTTCGCCGATGTAGCTTGCGTCGCAGTCGGCGCAAGGAATTTTGTAGACTTTTGGGCTCTTTCTCTTCGCGGCCGGTCTTTATGAACAGGTAGGCAAAGCGCAACAGTGTTTGTGGGCTTGTGCGCCACCTGGAGACCCCCTTTCATCAGGAATCGGGCGATGGTTTTGCTGACACTTCCGACATAAGGTACAGTGACGTATTTTGGTGGTGGCGTTGGTCTTCGTCCGTTGATTCCTTGGCACATGTTTTCCTGGTTTTGACGTCGAATGGTTTTTTGAATAAAGTATTTTGGCTAGCCGTTCATGAAGAGTTCTTCGAATATCGTGCGTTGCTCTCTTTTTCGGTCAAGTTATGTGCTTGTTCTGCAGGTGAGACTGAGATGTGCAGTTTATTATAAGTCTTCAAACCGAACCATACAGGCAAATCTGTCAAAATGTTTAGTTTTTTTTAAACGAGTCTCCTGATTTTTGTGTTGTACTTAGCGGTGTTCTTGTGTTTTTGATATAGTTGAGTTGTAGACTCGATGCACCGTGCTCGACCCCTTTCGTCACCAAATAATCTCTTGTGAAATGGGTAGTTTGCTCCATTCGACTCATTTCTTGCCACACAAGGCGAAAGCACGTGCTTTTTGAAGCTGTCGCCAATTACGTGGCCGCAGAAGGGTCTTGCCCATTCACAATGGTCGGCTTTATTTTTTGCTGTACACAGGCCATGCCAAGGAACGTAGTAAAGGCTCTAAGTAAAAGCCTTTCAGCGTGCAGTCTTTTTCATTGAGTGAGTAGGGAAGAACCATGGCCACTCGATGATGCGGTTCCATCGAGCGGCCGGATTGGTACCAACCGCTGCCTCCACAGGCTGGCAGAACAACAGCGGGCTGACGGGGTCGCATTTTTTATTCTGGCACTGAGGCTACAATTTTGGGTTTTGTCGTGGTCTGTCTATATATCTGAGATTTACTTGACGTGGAATAAAATAATCAGACTTATTTTACGGCCACGAGTGAGTCTCGACAACGGGCGGCGGGAACACATCAGTTTTGCTGGTTACTGCATTAGACAACTGCAACACCGACACAGCCGCACATTCTGCGTCCTAAAATACGAGTCTATTGCACTGTGTTTTGAATATCGTCGTCTTCTTCAGCTGCATCCGGGCTCAACGGAACCGAACACCGAAACAGCACTGAAAAACGATGTGCTAGCACTCCTAGTTGCATTGGGCGAAACCACGCTAAATAATCCGAAATTTGCTTTTGTGCCACTGTTTACCTGTGTGATGCGCTGCGCTTTCAACAAAGTTGGTGGAATTCCTTAGGCTGGTGGAAGGCATTAAAGAATGTAACTGATCTTCTGAACAAGCTCTGATGCCATTTTTGGGAGATTTTTGTCCGTGTGTGGAGAGACCCTTTGCTGGGACTGACACATTAGCGGTTGTAAGTTTTTTTTGACAACCTGGAAACAAGAGTGTTCCTGACCTTTCCGCGCCGTTTGCGCAAAGGAACCGACTTCGCCGTGTTTCAACCCGTAGGGAGGAGAAACATAACGCAGAAACAACACACGATATTCAAAGAAATCATCATGAACGGCTACCCAAAAAATTTTATTGAAAAACCATTCGACTTCAAAACCACTACAATATGCGCCAAGAAATCAACGGACAAGGACCAGCGCCACCACCAAAATACGTCACTCTACCTTATGTCGTAGGCATCAGCGAAACCACCGCCCGAAACTTGAAAAAAGGGGGTCTCCAGGTTTCGCATAAGCCCACAAACACTGTTGTGCTTTGCCTACCTGTTCCCAAAGACGGGCCGCTGAGAGAAAAAGCTCAAGGCATTGTCTACAAAATTCTTTGCGCTGACTGCGACGCAAGCTACATCGGCGCAACCAAAAATCTCAAAGAAAGAATACGGCAACATAGAAACGACGTCCGTAACTTCACAAGAGAGGGCATTCCTGTAGCCGAACATTCCGCGGCCTCAGACCATATAATCAACTTCGAAGAAATCAGCAACCTCAGAACCGAAACAAATTACCAAAAAAGGCTTTTTCTCGAATCCTGGCACATCCAAACCACCCTGAACAACATTAACCGCGCAAAAGAAAACGTGCCCCCAGTATAGGCCCAGGGACTTCTTTCTTCAACTCAACGAAAACAAGTCGCCATTGACCGCCTCGCGACAGTGCGACAACGTGACTCACAGCCTTAACCCCCTTTCCAACCCCTCCCCCATGCCTTTCACAGCACAGCTTTTGTTCATTTCACCACCTCCTCCTCCCCATACTTAAAGAAGCTAGCTACTGCCCTCATATCCCTGTCACACGGCATTCCTCGAAGGCCTTTCCAGCAAAGGCACCTTTTTTCCCCAAAGGAGCGAAAGCTTAAAGGGGCAGCGACGCACCTACACGGTGTAGCCCAAAGGTGAAACAGTCGTTCAGGCTTAGCACCCGCTTCTGTGCTCGAGGCGGCTGAAGTGAGTGTTTTAAAATTAAAGTGGGGTATTCTTTTCAATCGTTGAGATCAGATAATATTTTTTATTCTGATAGCTTCCGTAAAAGTACTGCAAGAGCTACTCTCATCATCACCAGCACGTATTGTGTATTGCCTCGGCCACCAGGAGCACTCGGTGTTGCTGCAACACTTTCACTGTTTTGAAATCTGTGCATAGAATATAGAACCCGCACCAAAAGCAAAGCCATACACACCTTTCGTATTTAAAAAAAATATTTTCAAACATTGTTGGCTGTATCTTTTATTATTGATTTTACTTTAGACGTTGGAAGACACTGCGATCGTAGGTTCTCTAGGGCGGCGCCTTTGGGCTCCAAAGGTGTCTGACAAGTGCCTTCGCCTCCAAGGCCCTTAGCGGCAAACGCGCAACATTTGTGCCTTATAGCTGCACAACTTACGCCTTTGGATATAAGGTTTGGTTTATGGGGGTTTAACGTCTCAAGGCGACTCAGGCTATGAGGGACGCCGTAGAGAAGGGATCTGGAAATTTCTACCACCTGGGGTTCTTTAACGTGCACTGACATCGCACAGTACACGGGCCTCTAGAATTTCGCCTCCACCGAAATTCGACCTTTGTATATAAAGACCTGATTCTTAAAGGCCTTTGCGTTGCCCACGTGACAGAGGTATCGGTCACCCGTGATGAAGGAGCGGAGTCAGCTTCGAAACTTTGCGTTAAAATTAAAGTTTTTGATTGGAGAAATACACTTTATATGATTCTTCAAACCAAACCAGATAGGCAAATCTGTCAAAATTTTCAGTTTTCATTCCACAAGCAACCACGGTCTGCACTCCACGATTCGAGGAAAAGTAAAAGGAGGAAAAAAAAGAAAGGCAGGCAAAGGTACTGCAGAAGACCCCTCCCACTGTCCTTTTCTTCCTCCTCCTTACCACCCTGCAACTGGCTGTCCGTGTAGCTCTGGAAAAAGAATTTTTCCCTACCTATGTACCTGCTCACATCCTTGGCCCTTCACGTTACCGCCCCTCACTCTTCTTCATCCGTTTGATGATGCGAACAGTGGGTCTTATTTTCGTACATTTTGTGGCAGGAACATTGCCAAAAATTGTGTCCGAAAAATTTATCCTGAAAACTCACAATCGTTGATTGTGAAATCAAGGAGAAGGCTGAGTCGGGCTAGTTGGTTCATGTTGAAATGCGAGAAGGCGAGACCGACACATGCGCTGACTAACAACCAAATGGTTTATTGCGAAAGAGGGGGCAATATAAAGCATAGAAGGGACGAAGAAATGCGGTGCAAAACATGATATGGCATACATTCGGGATATCATCACTGATTAAGAAAAGCGATCTCCTGTGGGAATAGAGCTACCGATGGTTGGCTTACACATGAGTTGCCTAATGCATGAATGTGAAAGGCCCCCGATATCGGGCGCGAGGTATGATCGTTATATTTGGCGATGATAGTTGTTTGGTTCAAAAACACCTCACATTCTTCGCAATCTGCGAAATGAATGACCATATTATTTCGGCGTGACTTGTTTTCAATGTCTTTCGCGTGTTCGCGTAGCCGATCGTTGACGCACCGTCCGGTCTCTCCGATGTACCATTTCAACATGAACCAACCAGCCCGACTCAGCCCTCTCCTTGATTTCATTTCTTGTACATCGGGCTCTTTCCTTTCCACTTATTGCCTCCGCTCATCTGTTGTATGTGTAAACCTTCTGGCTACAGCAACGTGTCGGGCACGTCTCCTCACGTACTCATTGAAGAATTCCTTTCTGCCTCCGGACGTTCTCTGTTTATTCGGGGGTCTCATTCCTTCGGAAGGCCATGCCAAGCGGACGTGCCGCATCTTACGCTCCGAGACCTGGAGGCAAGCGAGATTTTACACGGAGTGCCTGAGCATTGCGTGCAGAAGCAACGTCCCTCCTGAACAAGGGAATAGAAGATTCAGTCAAGACCTGCGTGTAGCTTCGCAGACGACGGAATTCATGTGGCGACAGGTTCTTCCTAGGCTCCCTCGCCGAAAGGCGCCCCCGACCTCGCCTCAACATGACGTCGTCTCGCCTCAACAAGACGTCGTCGTGCTGGGGAACGCAAGTGTCCCCCGAAGGTGAATAACCTGCTCGTGCTGGGGCCGAAATACTGCGAGCATCCGCGACTCGACAAAACACAGCTCCTCTCTCTTGTTAGGACCGCTACCAGAAGAGTAAGAACGGATGAAGCTTGGAGATGTATCAAGGAAGGCGTGGATTCTCTACCCCAGGAGGTGAAGAAAGGAAGCACGCGCCGTCTCACTGCAGCAGTATCAGCCCTCAAAGACGCTGGCGTCAAGCTCGTTCAGTCGGACAAAGAGGGTGGTTTTGTCGTCGTGGTAAACGACCTCTACAAGGAAAAGGCTCAAGCTGCAGTCGCTGCAAACTTCAGACAAGTGAAAACTGTCAAGCCGTCGAAAGTGCAAGAGCAGGCAGTACAGCTTTGTGAGCGTGCTGGACTTTCATGACTGGCCTCTTCCGTCAAAGCGTCGAAGGCATCTAGCCTTTTCGTCTTCTTCAGCGCCAAGACGCATAAAGTAAGCTGCCCCTTTCGTGTCATTGTGTCCGAACGAGAAACGTGGCAGCGCGAGGTAGCGGTGTTCCTGCAGAAGTGCCTGTCGCACCTTGAGATTGAAGATCCTTTCCTCATCAGAAAGCCGGAGACCGTGTCAGAATTCCTTCAAAACGAGTGTCCTGCCCACGTTGGCGCGTTTTCGGTGGATGTCAAGGACTTGTACTACTCCCTGCCGCAAAGCGCGGTGATCGCAGAAATCAGCAAGTGCATCGACCGTCACGGAGGCACCAAGTTCCAGAACTCTAGTGGTATAAACGTTAGCATGTTTCTAGAAATGCTCCGCTTTTATTTACAGTCCACGTTTGCTAGAGTTGATGATAGTTTTTTCATCCAAAAACAAGGTGTTTGTATTGGATCCAGCCTCGCTGCCGTTCTCAGCGATCTGTTCTTAGCTTCGTGCGATAGACAACTTCAAGCCAAGCTGGACGGCACCGTTGTTAAGGTTATGCGTTATGCAGATGACGTTTTAGTATTTTATCGCAAAAGTAACGCCCAACAAACTGTTGCTCAGATTTTTGACGTGTTCAGTACTGAACTTAACAACCTACAATTGACCACAGAGTTACCTACTAACAACAAACTAAGGTTTTTGGATCTGGAACTTGTGCTATCGTGTGACCATGTGTGTTGGATATACTCCCCGTGCTCCCAGAAAAGCCTGCTCCCCTTCCGGTCGGCCCACTCTAAGATGGTCAAGCGCGGGATAGAGAAAACATGCATGAAAGCCGCTCTGTTTAGATCATGTGCACATAAGACCCAAGCCAGCTTTGACGCGCAGGTTACTAGGGTTACCGCTGCGGGATACCCGACGAAGATCTTATCTAACATAGCAGAGTCGATATTAAAAGAATGCAGAATTCAGAAGGAGATGCGCAAACTGGACACTAAGCACATAACATGTATTCCGTATGTTCACCAAGTTTCGCATAACCTGAAAAAGATTGTGAACAAAGCCGGCGTAAAGCTCCTTTTCTCTGCCAAGAACAAATTGGGAGGCCTGTGCAAGAGAGTGAATCAGGAGAGTGGAAAGAAGTCTTGTCAGAAGAAACACAGAAACAAATTCGTCAACTGTTGCTATGGTGTAGTGTACAAGGTCCCACTGTCATGCGGCCGTTTCTACATCGGAGAGACCGGACGGTGCGTCAACGATCGGCTACGCGAACACGCGAAAGACATTGAAGACAAGTCACGCCGAAATAACATTTCGCAGATTGCGAAGAATGTGAGGCGTTTTTGAACCAAACAACTATCATCGCCAAATATAACGATCATGCCTCGTGCCTGATATTGGAGGCCTTTCACATTCATGCATTAGGCAACTCATGTGTAAGCCAACCATCGGTGGCTCTATTCCCACAGGAGATCGCTTTTCTTAATCAGTGATGATATCCCGAATGTATGCCATATCATGTTTTGCACCGCATTTATTCTTCCCTTCTATGCTTTATATTGCCCCCTCTTTCGCAATAAACCATTTGGTTGTTAGTCAGCGCATGTGTGTCTCGCCTTCTTCCGTCCCGTCCGTCAGCGCTGTTTTGCCTACCATTTCAAGTTGATTGTGAGTTTTCAACGAATGTGAGTTTTCAGGATAAATTTTACGTGCACAAACGTGGCATTTGTATTGGTTCGTGTGTAGCTCCCGTTCTAGCTGAGATCCTTTTAGCTGAGATTGACCGCTCGCTATCGCGGGTACTTTCTGACGACCGTATCGTTCGGGTGTTCCGATACGTCGATGACTTTTTAATCCTTTTAAATATTGACCGCAACGATAACTTGACACAGCTGGCAATGGACGTTTTAGAATCTTTTAAGTCTGCTTTTGCCAGTTTATTTTACCATTGATTTTCCTGCAAATTATTTTTTGCAATTCTTAGACTTAAAGTTATTCTTTAACAAACGACCACTTATGCTGGGCGTACATGCCTAGGTCAAAAAAGGCACTCCTGCCCTTCAACTCGTCCCATTCGAAGCTGGTCAAGAGGGGTATTTCGTCAACTTGCCTCAGGGCTTCGATAACCAAGTCCTGCCCTCACAAGGTTAAGGCTAGCTTTGATGTACAGGTGGATTGCCTTCGGTCCACCAGTTTTCCGCTGGCCCTCCTTCAGGGTGTTGCCGAGTCCCTGTTTAATTCCTTCCTCCCAAACTCAAAGCCTCGTGCGGCGGATGCCCAGGAGAGGCGGATGTATGAAGTAATTCCCTATGTACACAGGGTCTCGCACGGCATGAAGAGGGTCGCCGGTATATTCAGCGTAGAGGTCCTTGTTTCGGCACCTTGCAAGCTGTCGCGTTTGTGCAATTTGGTCATACCAGATAGGGAAAAGAAGATTGAGTGTAGCACAAACCACAGGAACAAGTTTGTGCAATGCAGAGTGAATGTAATCTATCAGATTCCGCTGAGCTGCGGTAAGGTGTACGTAGGGCAAACTGGTCGATGCATCAACATTAGATTATTAGAGCATGCCAATTCCTTAGCTGATTCCAGAAAGCAGCATCTGCCTAGCCATTGCAAGATCTGCAAGCATGACGATAAAGATTGCACTCCACTTTTCGGCAGCACAAAGATTATCGGTCGCGCGAGGGTTTAGAAAGAACGTGAAGTTATTGAAACCTTGGAAATCGCGAGATTAGGGCCTGACAAATATGTTAGCGAGGCTTCCATACACCTGAACCGCAAGGAGTTAGAGTTTCCAGCTTTGGCGTGTTGATTATGGCTTTTGTCTTTGCTGTTGGTGCGCATGCGATTTGTTCTCGAAGGAAGGAGGCGTTGGTGCAATAAACCAGTTGTTAGTCTGTGCTTGTCTCGTGTGGTTCTGTGCTTCTTCTCTCTTGACCCGCCCTTTTTGCGCAGTTATTCATATTTTCCATAATGTCGTACCAACTAGCCCCTCACCGCACTCTTGTATATTAAATCATACGAGAATTTTCAATAGGGAGATAATAAAAAAAATTTAGGGGGAAACTTCAAGCGAACGACGTGATATAGTTAATGCCTAGATAGGCGCAACTGCTAGCTCTTAGCATTGCACTGGTAGGTCGTTGGGGGTCCTCATACCATTCCTTGCGGAATGGTTCAGCGGTTAAGGGATGAGCCACTGCCCAGCGGTGGGGATTTCTGCTATGGGTGCGGTTTATGGGACCCTCGTAGCTCTTCCCGAGCAATGCCTCGAGATCAATAATTCATTTAACTGCCGCCTTCAGGGGTGGTCAGCTTACTCGCAATCCGGTGGGCACGTTGTGACTTGCTCACAGCGCCGCCGATGACACCAACGGCGGCGGATTTTCTGTACACCGGGAGCCTTAACGCTATCCTGCAAAACGTTGTCCATGCAGCACCGCTTTTTTCATCCTACAAGCTCTTGGCAAACCTTGTGACGTTAGCCTCTAGCACCTGCTTTAACGTACAGCAAGCCCCGGGATGATTCCATAGGTATACTATCGCGTCGAAAGTATTACCACGGAGGTTTATTCAAGATTTAACGTTTTATTATTTCATTTCATGAGGTGTGTAATGTGTGCTAAACAATCACCTGCCGGCACTGCAACTTTGCCGGTTCGGTTTGAAATACTGAAGTGTGTGCAGGATTGCGTCTTGCCTGGCGAAAAAAAACATTAATAGAAGCTTTTAGTTGAGTCGTACGCAGTAGGCTTGCGTACCCATCTCTTACTGCGTTTCGTACGCTGTGAAAAGTGTAAACACAAGGCTTTAGTTGGCCGTGCCGTAGCGTCCCTCAGGCGGACTCGTAAACAGTAGCGCCATTTAGCAACGAGATGTCAAAGCACATTAACGCTCGGTTGAAGAAATTTTACCGGTGCGTGTGGGCAAAAGTAGGCGAAATAAAAGCGAACCGCTACCATGTCAGCGAGCTATCGCGTAAAAAAAATCCAACGGCGACATGTATTCATTCCGAAGCAGGCGAACTGAGCGCCGCCATGTTCTCTACGCAGCACGTAGCGTCCAAGGTTACGTACACTACGCTGCGCTATACTTTATAGCGGGCGGGCATCCACAACGCGCGGCTAGATACGTTGCGTTCTGCACATGCGCATTTGTCACCCGCAGTGTCGTTGCGTGCGCAAGCTCACTGCGTACGTCCCACTAAAACTGTATTCTGTCAAGTGGCAAAACCTAGCGTAATGCTTTGAGCTTGCCAATCAGCATTTTATGTCGCAACAGCTGTCGCAAAACTTGAAGGAACCGTCTTGTGATCCGCAGCATCCTCGTGGTTTTAGTACTTCCACTCGCCAAACGTACTCAAGTTGACAAAAAGCGCGCAGATATGCAAAGGGAGCGTTAGACAAGGTCAAATAACATTTCACTCGCGGCGCTCCATATGCTTCGTACATTACTGCTTGTTCTATTTTTTCTCGCTTCCGGTGAGGCGATGCCCGCGCCGGCAGAACTAGGTGCAGCTGTTGGAGCTTCGAGCGCAGTTACCTTCATTGTACTGCGACCGACGGTACGTTATTTTTCTTCCTTGTCCTATTTTTAAGAATCTGCTGTTGTCTGGTGACGAAGTATACTGATAGACTTGGTACCACTGCAAAAAATATATCACTTAACACTGCTCTCTGTGCGCAAAGAAAAAAAAAACGGCATATGTATTGAAAGAGTGACTCGAAGAATCCTTCGTTAGATCGTGGAAAGCCGTATTATTCACTTGCCGAATGGTAGAACTAAAATCGTATCTTTGCTAGAAATATTAACAGGGAATCGTTTACTCTTGGCAGAGAAGCGGTGGTCGTAATATAGCGCCCTCCATAGTCGCGTACAACTCAGGAACGAAGCGGCACTTGTCTCTCAAAGGAAGCCCTCCAGCCAATGGAGACGACAAACTTTGTTGACGGCGCGGTTAATCCAATTTAGCAGTGGATAATTATTGATGCGAACGCATTAGATGGCTATGTCCCGAGTTTTGTGTCAACAAAACTTTCTAGGCACGATTACGTCGTTCTGAGAAGATAAATGTGCAAAAGTTTCATTGTGTTACATAGTGCATCATGAGATCTTCCTGGAGGGAACATTTGTTTAATGAATTCCGATTACTTTAATAATCACACTTCAACGACAAAATAGCCCCGGGCGTCGACATAGCACGTGGACGTGATAAGTAAAATAAATAAAGTAAAAACTTTAATAAAAATAAAAATATTTTAAGATAAAGATAACAAAGTAACAATAAGAAATAAAAACAAACAGATCGCGGACTCGCGTTGTGGAAAAAACACGCGTTACAGAAAGTTCCATGATTTTGTAATCCTCCACGTACGCAGACTCAAGTGCCCTGGTAATTTTTCCCCATTCATTTGTAACCACCTGCCATTTCACCCTTGCAGCTCCAAAGGATCGAACAAAGGGGAGAATCGGTCGACGGCATTGGCTGGGGGCTTCTATGAGGGGTATTGGTGGCTTCTTTCTTGGTCTGCATCTGACTACCTTCCTTATTCTGTAAAACCCACCCGAACCTAGTAAAAGAGCGCGTGCCAAAATAGTCGTCATATTTTCGCCACAGTTCTAGCAAGGATATTAAAATCGAAGTGACATACCGTGCTTGTGTCCATCGCGATCTCCTGGTCAAAGTGTAGATCTGCTGCGTGGAAGGCTCCTAGCGTTGCTTTGCGAGGGAGAACACTGGGATGTAAATAAAGCCCTAGAAGAAAGGTAAAGGTTCTAGAGGGGTGGTCTTAGTGGCCAGCACGATTTGATGATGTCAGTATGCTGTTACGAGAAAGTAAAGGATTTCTAGTCTACTGCTTAGTGTAGTCAGCTGAATAATCTTATACTGCACTCTACTGCGGTAGCTTTGCGTTGGGAATTCTTTGTAATGTTTGAAAGAGCATGAAGAAAGAGTCATTTACAATTAAAACTCTGGTTCTCAATAAGCTTCAGTGTTTTTACATTTTTGTACCAGGGTTCCTGGACACTGTGTATGCTGTGTGTTATCCCCATGTGTGCAAAAATAACTGTTCCATTATTTTATTGAGTACAACATAAATAGTTGGGAGGCCTGAGTTTATATGTGCTTCGAACTGGGGCTTCAGAAAATGTGTACTCGTATTATTACTCCCGGTTTTGATTCCCAATCGGAAACACTTTTAGAGACTGTTCTCCGCTCGCGAGAGATGTACTGAAAAATGTGACGTCTAGCACAAGCTTCCGGAAGAGGAGAGAAAATGAAGGAGCACTACGACCTGAACCTTTCGCCTGCTGCACAAAAATTGGCACCACAGCTTCAATAATGTCTCAAGCAGGTTAGGAACAGAGCTCACTTTTGAGATTACTTGCGAGCTTTAGTAACTGTGTCCTGATGTACCTGGTAGAAAAAATGAATCATCGAGAATGGCAGCGAAACAAAAAAAGATTAATAATCCTTTTGCAAAATGCGCATACTAAGTGGTCTGCAAGATACCTCTCTCGCGCAAAGTTTAATAAAGAGGACTTTCACACTGAAAATATTGGACCCCAATTTCTAATAGGCGAAAGTTTCTCAAAAAATTGAAAGACATCCGCACAGTACCTGCTAAGAGCCATGTATATGAAGAAGACTAGCACTAGCTGCGTAGGTCTAGCCTTCATTCTAATACACAGTTCAGAATTAAACATTTTCTCTGCTTTGTTTGGTACTGTGTGCTCGCGACCACTTGTTCCATCGACACACGTCCTATCTATGTTTCGTTGATACTATTACCCACGCGTGTGGAGCACAGACAATATGATAAGGCATGCTTTAAACCAATAAATTCTTGAGAGGACGCATCCTTCCGTTTTTGTGGGCCCTGTCTTTCGAATGTCGATTCTTTTCCCTGCAATTGTTGCGAAAAGGCAAATCAACTACCAAATAAAAGCCGCTTTACATAGGTCTGCTTAGAGAAAGGTACGGCTGTTATGGGCCTGGCAGTCGATGCTATCATAGCTTGCTTTTTCACTGTGTGATGGAGGCTGCGGGATAGAAA
Source organism: Amblyomma americanum (assembly GCF_052857255.1). Classification (NCBI taxonomy): domain Eukaryota; kingdom Metazoa; phylum Arthropoda; class Arachnida; order Ixodida; family Ixodidae; genus Amblyomma; species Amblyomma americanum. The sequence continues at coordinate 133,084,831 of NC_135498.1, read as the reverse complement.
TCACGCTCGATTATTTTACAGGTACTGCAGCGAAAGGTACCCACAAAGTAGAGATCTCTTAAATGTACGTGGGAAGACTTTCTGGGAAACAGTTCAACAGTGGCGCTTCAGCGGCGATCAGAAAAGACGTATGCTTATGGGGGGTGACAAGCATTCTACCTAGGAGGCTAAGAAACGTCAAGCAAGGATAGCGTTCAAAAATTGAAATAACGATGAAAAATGTTTTGTAGTCACCTAGCATGATTTCCGATTTCCGCCTGAATGCTTAGTTCACTGTTTGCTTCAGTATTTTCTCACCATCTAGCTCAAGCTGTCCCCTGCTTGCTTTAATATATGAAATCCAATCTCCACACTAAACGCCAACGTCGATATGGTATCCTGTCAGTTTCAGTGCTTGTACTACCACACAACAATTCTGCGTAACAAATCATTTGCCAGCCCGACACCTGCTCGAGAACCGCGCCGCGATGGACCAGCGGTTAGGGCTCCCGACTGCTCAACCCGAGGACACGGGATCTATGCCGGCCGCGGCCGCGCTTTTTGATGGGAGCGAAACGACACAAACCGCTCGTGTTCTCTGTGATGTCGGTACACCTTAAATAACCTCAGTTGCTCAAAATTGCCGAAGCACTGCACAACGATGCACTCATAACATGAGTGGCTTCGGGACGTTACAGACAAACAGCATATGATGCCTGCCTTAGAAAGAAAGGCCACTTGATACGGCAACACTTGGATAGCCGCAGAGCTTGAAGCTGCCTTGTTTGAATGGGGTCAGCTGGTTCTGTAACAGGCCCGACGTCAACGAGGCAGTCATTGAGGGAGTTATAGGCTGGAAAGGTTGGGAGATAGAAGGGAGTGTTGACATGATTTAAACCGTGTTTAAAAACGCTGCAGTGTTGTAGTTCTAATGAGCAGAGTGAAACGCAAATGAGCAGAAAAATACAAGCCATGGCAAAAATTAAACTGATGCTCGCAGTTGCAGTCCAAAGTAGCAATAAGCAAAGTTAAGAAGAAAACTGAGCCAGTTTTGGTGGAGCTTTGATGAGTTTCAGAGTGGAATCAAACATCGAGAAGAAGGAAGGGTTTCAGTTGGCGCCTGCGATATGCACAATATGTCCACAAGAATGCAGCCTGTATTTCTTTAAGGCGGTGCTACACATTTGAACCGGTTCGTGATGCACTTCGCATTACCGCTGATGTTATTTAAAGCGAAAAGTTAAGTTATACGCTGCCCAAAGCATCGTCAAAGCTCCGGAGTGCAACCACGAAATATTTTTTTTCCTCTAGTACTTGCAGTCCGATCTCGCTTCCTTGAGAGCAACAGCGGTTCATTTAAACCTGTAATCACACAGGAAAAACAAGAGTTCCGTGACGTAAAGCCCCAGCGTTGGAGGAAATTTAAGACAGAATTCAAAACAGCACAGGGCTGTGGACGTATGCGCATGTGCACGTGAAGCGAATGCTCTGGTATGGCATCAAGGTTACATGTGCGCCATGAGAGAGGGAAAAGCAGGCAAATGCAATTTTCAATACTTCACAGAGCGCTCACACAAAATTGGACGAGGAAGGAAGAGGCAGAAAAAGCAGATGAAGGTACGTAGAGGCATGTGCATAAATACCATGCGCTTGAAGAGTCGCTGGGAAGGTAATCGGTCGCGGAGCAAAGCCCGCTGCTTATAGGAGCGTCGCACTGAGGGCAGCTGAGGACAGAGGGCACATCGGAGTCCCGTGCTATCCTTTATTCCTCCTTGCAGCCTCTGCGTTTCAGTTTTATTTAGACCGGAATCCTCAGGCATTCTCCGGCGCGGCCATTTTCCGCCGACCGGTGCGCCGCGGTGCGGGTGTTTCTTCGGGCACTGCGGGGCTGCGCCAGCTCCGCGGCCGCGCCTGCATACAACCGCGATTTACTGCCCTTAAGGTGCTTAAGAAATATTGCCGAGCATAGCTGCACAGTGCGGTTGTTGTTTTTGCAGTAAGTCCTTGCGTTACGCCGCCGCCGAGTGATTCAGTCCATTCCTGGCTAAGTCACCTCAAATAAAGTTTTGTGTGGACACCATTTTCGCTGTCTTTCTGCTATCCGGATTGCAGTCACCATTTCGTGACACTCCAATAACCTCAGTACGTTCTGGAAGAAGGGACATTTGAGTACTGAAGCACAGTGCACACCCCCATATCTTAGGTGATGGAGCGCTTTAACGACCGTTGCGAAGAGCATTAAACGCGCGTTCTACGCGCAGCGCCGGCGCGATCCGCAGTCCACCACGCCGCGCCAGCAAGACAGATGGCAACCGGTGTCGAAGGTAGGAGCGCTCGCACAGCCTGCTTACGAGGGTCAAACAATTCGGTCTACAGGTGGCGCGAAGAAAAATGAGCTGCGAAGCTTTTGCAATTCTACGCAGCAGCAGGAGAGCAAAATCCGCCAGTAGGCTGACCTGCCAACCGAAACAGCTCCGCAAGCGACGGTGCTGCTGCTACGTGGTTTGTTTCACAGTATGCACGCTGTTGATCTCTCGCGGTGTTGTAGAATCGTCGCCATTGATCGGCCTTCGGGACACATTGTGAATAGACTCGGGAGGTGTAAATGCATGCCTCTGGCATGGTGCAGGTCCGGCTGGCGAGCGGGCTTGGATTAGAGGCACCGGCACATCGCATCTCTTGGGAGCCAAGGTTTGAAAAGCTCTAGAGGACCGATTATATCGTCGGTGGAGCAACTCTTATCCTAATGGGTAAATTGCACTTTGTCATTCGTCGCAAAATCAATTCGCTTAGCAACAGAGAATGTTCTCTAGATGCGAGTATAAAATATGGTCAAGAATAATTTCTTTGTCATCTAAGAACTGTGACAGGTGGCAATTAGGAACAAACTATGAGTGAAGTATCCTAGAGGACTGTGTTAAGACGATGAGAGGGCCTCACAACAAAACTGCTGGCTTAACTCTTCTTGTATGTTTAAAAACATTTGGTGAACTATTTAGCCGCCATAAGCATGCGGTTGACAAGATATAAAATTTTGGCTTACACTGTGTCGTAACGCATCCGGGAAATGTGGTAGCGGTAAGTTCCAATAGGCGGTGTCTATGGTTCTTGATTCGAATTTCTGATGCATTTTCCGTGAGCCTCCTTCCAGTTGATATTAGCCATTTAAACTCCATTCAATGTATTTGCAAGATGCAATAACTTCACAAAGGTTTGTCATAAAAATGTCATACAATTATCATTAAAAGGCCGTTAAAACGTCCTACATTGGTTCAAAATCATGCATTTGTCATTATAAATTTCATTTGTACATTTCTACAAATATTTTTTGACATTTGTATTTTGTACACTTTCAACATGAATGCTTGAATGAGGTTACTGCATGATACAGCTTTTCAAGTAGAGAATTTAAGCACGAAAATGGAATAATATGTGTGTTTAAATAGTCCCACGATTGCAGCCGCGTAAGGTATAGTGCACCAAAATGCCTCCACATGCATTCCGACCCCGCAGATAGGTTGTTAGCGACAAAATGACCGTGGCGACAAGTGGGCTTGTCTGACCAAATCCCGCCTTCTGCCCTCTCTTTCGTTTCTTTCCTCTCATCTGTTCGCTCATAGGCACCCTCCAGGCTTCGGTATTGTGAGATCTACCTCGCTTTTTCTTTCCTCACGGGCTCTTTTTTCCTGCTCGTATTAGTTTTTCCAGAAGTACACCATTCAAGAGTACGCGCACGATTGGTATCGTTAGGCAGATTACTTCCAAGATATATGTCTCCTTTGCAGCCGTATGGCGACGACAAGATTTTAAGTGCACCTCATTGTGTAACCAACTATAGTTTTGTTCGACTGCACTCGTTCTTTCGTCAGCAATTTCCCACAACCATAGGCTATTCATGGCCAGGTTTTTCACACGGATTGATTTTTTTTTCTTAGCATGTAGCTGTGCTCGTTTTTCAATTGGGATTGACATTGCGCTCTTGTTCAGCTCCTGTGGCGCTTTTACGTTTTGTAAATATTTTCATCAACTCTATAGTTAGCGCACCGCCGGAGGATATTAATAGCCTGCATTCCTCCTCGTAGAAGAATATGTCACCACGCGACACCCGAGTTGCCCACCTCACGCAGTGGTGTGCTAAACCTTGAGGAGGCGTTATGCAGGCTCGTGGTCTATATTTATTCGAAGCGCTAAAAGAACAGTGGCCACAGGACTCTTACGTTGATTTGTTCGGTCCCCGTGCTTCTTTCTATGCTGGCAAACATTGCAGAACTCTTTTTAGAGAGGCTGATGCAGACGTACACCTTCTCTGCGATAAAAGGCGACTTGTGTGCCATGTCATGCTTTAACCGGAAATGCGTGAGTTGCTGTGCTGGCCAGCAAGCTCGTCAAAGCTATGTGCGAGACGGGAACCAGATGCTCTCCGAATATTTCTGTATACTTAGATGTTACCAAGGTAGGTTGAAGCCTTGTATCCCTTCACAAAGGCTCTCTTATGGCGGAAGGAACGGAGTGAGTCGTAGGCGCGGTACACGCCATTACCATGGTTTCTCCGATTTAAGTGCGATAAGTGAGAGCTTTTAGGAAAACGCGTTTAGTTTTCCAGAGAAAGTCATGAAAAGACGCTTGTATTTTAAAATCGTAGGAAAATATCTGCCGTTGCTTTTTTGTTACGCTCGGAAATAGCTGCCTAACAGCCGTGGTGAGAAAATCAGCTGTAAATGGTGGGATTTTGAGTTCGCCTTATTATATGACGCTATACTTATTTGTATTTATTTATTTCCCAATACTGCCAATCAGTTTAGACATTTTTTTTACAACAGTGGGATTCAATTCTCTCTGCGCACACGCAGTTTAGCAGGCAATCACTGCTAGAGGTGCAAAAAAGTAAAGAAGACACAAAATATCTGGTCAATGACAAAAAGCAGTGAACAACTGGAGGAGACACTGAAGCTCCGCATTAACTGTATGAGCTGATAGCTTCAATGGGTTATACCACATTTATGGAGAATTGGCAATTCTAGACTTTACTTTTACAGATCGCTGGGAGTCACCTTACCGCTGCTGGCGCAGCGGTGCAGCCGTTAAGCGATGCGCCACTGCCCTGCGATGGCTGATATTGCCACTGGTGGGGCTTGTGAGACCCAAGTTGCTGTCCACGAGCAACCTCTCGCGAGCAATCATTAACTTAACTGCTAACTGTCACAGCGGTCAGCTTACTCACAATTCGATGGGCAGGCTGTGATAACCCCACAAGGTCACATAACATACGTGGCCCACCTATGTTGCCGGAGGGGCTGCGAGGCTTCAAGCCTCGAAGCCTGTAAGCCTCGAGCCTCGCAGCTCGTTAAAGAGACAAAAAAAGGTAACGCGTAATCTGCTTGACACCTTGACAGTAGCATACTCCCTTGATCTTGCGTAAGTGGGACCTAGGCGACGGTCCCGTGTTCTAAGTCCCGACATAGTACTATGCGCCTGAAAAGCAATTGAAAAAAAATGCGCATCATTTACGTTGATAACTCACTTATGGCAGCAGTTTCCATGAATTTTTGAATCGGTTAAACACTGAATCGTCTAAAAAGTTCCACTCTGGCATAGACCGCTGAATAAAAGAAAACATGCACGTATTATTTGCGCAGAAAAATTCTTCTATTGTGAACTTTTGCTTATGACGGGTGTCAGTGGAAATGTTAAATGTAATTTATGTGCCAGAATGTACTTTAAGCTTGGTATTCAAGGACATATACATAAATTTATCTATTAATTTATTTAAAAATACTGCCAATCCCAATCGGGATGATTTCAGGAAGGGCAAAAACAAAGTTGAACAAAGAAATAACATAAAAGACAGCGGTGCGACTGTGTGTGAACAGAGGCTGTTAAGTTAATAGCAATAATGATAATTGGTGAGAAATAACATCGGACTAACAATTAATAGAATAAAAATAACAACAAGAACCGCATCATGCACTACACACTAGGACGATTTCCACCGGTGAAACGCTGCACGGCAGGCTGGCGTATCAAGCTCGAGTTGGTACAGCTTCGGCGTCGGCGAGACTGCACGCCTGTACCTGCTCAAATTAAAACCCACAGCTTTTCGCTGCATAGCCTCTAGCATACTCCCTTGATCTTGCGTAAGTGGGAACTAGGCGACGGTCCCGTATTCTAAGTCCGGACACAGATAGTACTATTCGCCTGAAGCCAGATTTGCTTCGTTAAATACAGCAGGGCTGTTTCAAGAAGCAACACCTTTTGCATCGCTTTATTTTCCACGTGCTCTGCGTGAGCATTCCACACCAGACTGGTTCGGCAAAAGTCTATGTTTGGTGACAGTATTGACTGTGATGCTGACGTAGCCGTACGGAAAACGAAGTATAGATTTCATTTTCCTAACTACCATTGCAGCGGTTTTGTAAATATTGAGGTATACCTCCTTTATCGCATATTCTATTACCTAATGATACGCTTTCTCTGCGCTAACAGACTGCGTTTGGTCGAAGTGACGTCATGCCTTCAAGTCATCACACCTCTCGCGTCAAGGCTGTCGGCGATGGGGACAAAGATACGAAGGACCGCTGCTGGAGCGTCCCAATCACAATGGCGTGCGCCGCGTTCTTGCTCTGCATGCCGTTCTCCAGCTTCGGCCTCTTCTACGTGCTCTTCATGGACAAATTCGGTGTAACACGAGAAGAAGCGTCCTGGCCTCAGAGCGCCTGCTCCATGGTCACTCACGTATCAGGTAAGATAGCCGCATTATTGATGCTTCGTTGGCATTTGAAGCATTGTGTTTTCTGCCGCCATCTTCTTTGCATATAGAACTTATGTGCTCTTCATTATTGTTTGTGGCTTGAAGTGACGTGATAGACATATGTTCTCAGATGTGTTAATAATAATAAATGGATTTGGGGGAAAGGAAATGGAGCAGTATCTGTCTCATATATCGTTGGACACCTGAACCGCGCCGTAAGGGAAGGGATAAAGGAGGGAGTGAAAGATGAAAGGAAGAAGAGGTGCCGTAGTGGAGGGCTCCGGAATAATTTCGACCACCTGGGGATCTTTAACGTGCACTGACATCGCACAGCCCACGGGCGCCTTAGCGTTTTTCCTCCATAAAAACGCAGCCGCCGCGGTCGGGTTCGAACCCGGGAACTCCGGATCAGTAGTCGAGCGCCCTAACCACTGAGCCACCGCGGCAGGGCTCTCAGATGTGTTCCCTACAACATTCAGTGCAACTGTTTGTGCCCTAATCACAAGAGGGTGACGATGTGGGCATTGAAATGAGTTAGACGTTAACACCTGTGCGCAGCGACTCAGGCATGTGTGCGCCAGTACTCGGCGGCATGATTTTATTGGTTCAAAATGCGCTGCCAGGCTATGAATGTGATCGAAAACGACAAAAGCGGCTAGCAGGACGTTCACTTCTACACGCTGCCCTTTCCGTACGTGGTGAGATTATCTCACTCTGACCTATCACGATCGACCTTTGGGTACCTAACCCACGCTTGTTGAGTTATGTTGAAGCTGAGCACGTCAGTTATATGTCAGTATTTTTGTCCCTAATAGCTTTTAGTTTTAAAGTACCACTCTTCGAATAGTTTGCACATGAAGGGCTAATAGCTTTTAAATGGCGTTCATTTGTTGCCTTAGCCGCAAAGAAAGAAAGGTATAATAAATATCGCATGATTTTATTAGACAGGAGTAATATCCCATGATTTTATTCGAACCATACAATGAAGCTGCTATCTGAGTGTCTTTTTGCAGGCAGCCTTACGCTCAGGATCCTGAAATGGTCGTGTTTGTTCAATTACCCATGTTCGAACTTTAGGACACTGCTTATCGCGGGTAGTGGTCGTTCGGAATCGTGCGACGCTCTTCTTATGAGTCTGCCTCGATGTTACCAGCCTAATGTCTTCGCTAGAGGAGTAGCTTTATTTTATTCGTGATTTGTGCAGTGGTCATGTTTCGTGAGCCCGTCCTTTCATTGTGGTGAGCTTGCCTAACGTTTCCACTGTATGCGACTAAGTGCATTTGTACAAAGGAGCTGAAAAAATTTTCAGAAATGGGTACCAGTTGATGGATGAATGAACACTTCACGGAAAATGCTTTGGGGGACCCTAGCTCATTTGGTAATTCTTGTCTTCCCCTGATCGCAGTTCGTGAGACACAACGCACAATGACTTCCTGATCTCGTACAGTCGGGTTAAATGTTCCTGAACCTCCCCCCCCCCCCCCCCCCCCCCCTGCAAGTTCCGAACACTGTCGCGCCGCATGCGGATCTCATCTTACTCTGAACTCATGGCGTCCAGACCGGCGCACCGCACTCCGACAGTTGATGTGAGGGTAGCAAATGTAGTAGAATGCGCCCTTTCAGGCAGCGTACGTGGACTGGAAAACAGCCTCTTTTTTTTTTAAAACAGTAGAATTATTTTCTGAGCGCTAATACGCGGTGAAAAACGCGGAGAGCAACTGAACCAGCCAACGTCTGTGCATGAACAAAGTTTGTTTTTGGGTGTGGAATGTTATTTATGGTGTGGTATTGTATGTTATTGTATGGTACGGTATGATACGTTGTGATAGCGTAATATATCGTAAGATACTTTAGGTTTATTATGTTATGGCATGGTATGGTATGGTATGTTAGGGAATAGCATAATATAACGCACGGTATGGCTCTGTATAATATGCTATGGTATCGCACGCTGTGGCAGGTTATGACATGCTGTGTTATGTTAACGTACGGGACGGTATATTAATTTATGGTATGGTACTGTACGTTATGCTATGATATGATACAGTGCGGTACGGAACGATATGGCATGTTATATTATGATAAGTTTTAGTATTATATGTTATGGTATGGTAAGGTATGACATGTTATGTTACGGTTGGTTATTGTACGTTATGGTACGGCATGGTGTAGTAGATTATGTTACGTTATGAAATGGTATGACCTGGTATGGTTGGAATCATAAGCATGGCGCAGCCGTCGCAATCTTCTGCTCCAGACTAGGCAGATGGGTAGTAATTAGCTTTCTTGGTTGTAATGTGGAAATGGCAGGAGGAAAAAATTTGTTGAACGCCATTGTTTTTGTCTTTTTTACAAATTAATGGCCGCTTGTCCTAAAGCCGGTCATTTTACCTTGCTTTTATGTAAGGTTCAAGATATAACCGGTAATTCTGACATCTTTTCTCGCTGCTGCACGAACGGTCAAGAGTACTGTAGGACGAGTTCTGAAATTCTTTTGGCGCGGTGCCACGTTAAGCGCTAGAAACCAAAAATGACCATTGATTCTGTCGTGAAATATATCTAAACCTACACGACCACTGCCAAAGACTGCACTTCAGAGCAGTAGAAAAGGGGCTTTGATAACCTTGGAGCTCGATAAAGATATTGTGCATGTTAGTTTATTCTTCTTTATGCGCCACGTGAGGCTTGGTTTCACGTCGCCAGAGGCTAAATGAGCCACTTAGATTCGTTGCATTAGTAACATTTGCACTGCGAAAATAATTTCTGAACTGCGAATATGTCTTCACACACCCGACACTGAGAGCGAAGGAATGTTGCAGCTTTTTACAAATCTGCATTTCCGCGCCAAAGTGCAAACATATTTCAACACACGGAATGAAACCGTTTGTGTTGAAGAGGAGCGTAAATAAAAATGAGCATCTTACAAAAATAGCAGGAATAATAACCATTTCAACTCTGTGGAGAAACCGAGGTGTCCAATTCTACTGCTATTCGCTGCAAATTGTGCCCTGAAGAGTGTTGTGCATCTGGCGTGGTGTTGAAGGGTTGGTAAACGCTCCACATATGTTAAAAGGGAGACTAAAAATTTTTGCGGCGCCCGCTGTGGCTAGTTACTCACATATTCAACAGCACATTTTGAGCAGGGCGGTTTCCTGGTATGAACGGGCATTCTTTTCCCAATCGAATAGCCTAAATTATTTCATGCGATTAGATGACCTAATATAAACCCCATAGATGAAACGTATTTTTCCGCTGGCGAAGCAATTTTCGTCGGAAAAGATTATTATCTGCAAACATCATAATATGAAGCAACAGAAACATGCTAATTTGAGGGAATTTATATTTTTTAATTAAAATAAGTTACACTTACAATCGGGCACCCGAAAAGGCTTCGCCGAAATAACTTGGCTGGTGAACAGTAGTATCGTGATGACTCCTAAGCTCTGCCAGCTTAAACGGTGCTCTCTACGTTGCGAATAGTAGCCGCGCAAAGTAAGCATTGATTTTAAAAGACGTATAAAGCCCACTTGAAAGCAGTACACTTGATGAGTTAACGAACTTGTGTGATGGTGCTTGTGCATAACATCGTTGAGCTGCCTTGTCCTAATAGAACCTATAATGTAAGAATCCTACCATGACGTTGAAAGTTAAATTTAACTTTTAGATAAGTTCAAATCTAGCACAGAGGGTGTGAGAGTGCAAGTGCAGATTTGTGAGACGATTGAGACAATCTAGATGATAAGCCTGGCTTCGGCACACTTCTTGCAGTACTCTCACCTGCCATTTTCAATGCTAGAATTAGACACGTAGAGGTCAATCATAGAAATATTGCCTCAAGCTTACACAGAGGAAAAATCCCAGCCACGTCCAACGTGCCACCCTCCAACAATGCGCATTCCAATTCTTTCAGAAAGGTATTCGTCAATAAAATGCAATCAGATGGATGTCCCTTTTTTATAAGCCCGCTTATTATCTAGGAAAAACGAAAGCTTGTGGAGCATAATTTTTTCTGCTTTCTCTCGAAGGAGGAATTGGTTTACTCAGAATTGTCGTAATTCTTCTCTCTTACTTTCTACACTTACCACAAATTTGTACCGGTCTAAGAATGAATATTAGTCATCTGTTTGGACAGTTGTGTTTCTCTAGGCTGTGCCAGACTTTCTGATTATTCAGTGCGCTGTGAAATGAGGTTGTGCGTGGCCCAGGACATCATATATGTAATCAAGTAAATAAATTGTTCTATGTAAAACGCCTGCAAATACCAGGGAAAAACAGTCATATATGTAATCAAGTAAATAAATTGTTCTATGTAAAACGCCTGCAAATACCAGGGAAAAACAATCTTCTATCGTAAATAAAGTGTCTGTTCTCCACACATTGCAGGACTGATTGTATTCGTACTGCAACGTTATATCAGTACGTATCACATCGTTCAGCTCAGCTGTTTTGTTAACACCCTGGCGCTAATCACATCTGCCTTCGTACCAACCGTTGTATGGATGACCGTGACATTCGGCGTTATTCACGGTGAGTTAAGTTTTGAAACTGTGTTCGATTGCTGGCGATCATTACGCTTTTTCAATACAGTTCGACCAGAATTTAGAAACTGTGGAATTTAAAAGCTGCGAAGAATCACTTTTAGATTTCGCTTTCGGCTGAAAGACGTTTCAAGCAACTATTTTACAAACAGCTTAGATGTAACCAAGCGACAGAACAGAACTGGCAGAGCTATCAAAGGTAATCAATAAGCGCAAGGTAACCGACATAAGGACATGCACAAGGAGAGAATCGAGCAAACTCTAAAGAACAGCTAAACGCAGTTAGGAGGAAACTGGGCGTAGGTAAAAATCATATGTGTGCATTAAGAGGCGAAGAGGGCAGTATCATTAGCAATTTGTATTGGATAAATAAAGTATCTGAAGATTTCGACATAAATCTTTGGAGTAGAAAATCTAATCAGGGCGTTAATTAGCGCGGCAGTAGAGCACTGTAGTGAGATATCTCCCAGAAACGAAAGACGCAGTAAAGGAACTCTTCGGAGCAATGCAAATAGGGAAGGCGCCTCGCACGGATGAGGTAAGAGCAGATGTGTCGAAGAACGGTGTGAAGATAGTGCTGGAAAAACTTCAGATAACGCTAACACTTCCTAATCCATAAGCAAGAAGACGTCAAATAGGTGACAAATTACAGACTTGTCAGCTTAATGTCCGCTGCCTACAAGATATTTACAAAGGTAATCGCTAACAGAGTCTGAACAGGCTTGGATTTCAATCAAGGAAATGAATAGGCAGGATTTCGTAACGGGTACTCGACAATTGACCACGTTAACACTGTCAATCAGGCGATAGAGAAATCCGCAAAATATAACCAACCCCAATTCACAGGCTTAATAGAATACGAGAAACCATTTTACTAAGCCGAAACAGCAGCCATCATGGAGGCATTAGGGACTCAAGGTGGAGGTGAGTTCTGTGTAATAATACTAGAAGATATGTATAATGGGAGAATAACCAAAACAGTCCTGCACAAAATCTGCAGCAAAAAAAAATTTAGGGAACACTTAAGCTCCGCCTGAATGGTATGTCACGATAGAGCATTGGATGAATGCCGATATATGCAGAATTGGTCATTCTCTACGTTCATACATCCTAGAAAGGCCTGAAGCCAGTTCTGGCGCAGTGGTGCAGTAGTTAAGCGATGCGCCACTACCCTGAAATCGAAGGTGCTGCCCCCTATGGGCCTTGTGCAGCAAAAGTTGTCTTTGTTGAGCGACCAACCATTAATGTAACTGCTGGCTACCATGGTGTGCAGTTTGCTCAAAGTCCGGTGCGCAGGTTGTGATGACGCCTCAAACTCGCATTACCTAGGTGACCTGTCTGCCTGCTTGCTTGCTTCTCTTGGAATTTTTCTTGGACTTTTCTCTCGTGAACAACGACGCCATCGACGCCGGCGGCGACGCCTGATTTTACGCTAGAGGAGCTCCTTAACGCTGTCAGTTTAAAACCCCAGTTACGAAGGAGGTTAGAGAAGAAGACAAAGTCTCACCAATGTCATTCGCCACCTGTTTACAAGAGCTATTCAGTGGCTTAGATTGGGAACAAAGGGGGTAAGAGCTCATAAAGAATACGTCAGCAATCTGTGAGTAACAGACGAAATTGCTTTGATAAGGTGCCCCAAGGGTCGAACTGCAACGCATTATCAATGACTTAGGCAGAGCAGATTGGTAGGTCTAAAAATTACTATGCAGAAGACCAAAGTAATGTTCAGCAATAAGAGACGGGACATCAGTTAACGATTATGCAGCTAGGCAGTGGAGAGCGGTAGGAAAATGTGCGTGCTTGCGGCAGGTAGTGATCCTATACGGACCATGAGAGTGAATTAACATAAGAATAAGAATGGGTTCGAGCGCATTTCATAGGTTCCCTGAGGTCATGAGCTGCAGTTTACTATGATCCCTCAAGAGAAAAATATATAACAGCTCTATCTTACCGGCACTCGCCTATGTAACAGAAACGTGGAGGCTAACGGAAAGCATTAAGCTTAAATTTAGAACAACGCAGCGAGGTATGGAAGCAAAAATGATAGGTGTAACATTAAGAGACAGGAGGAGGGCAGAGGGCAGGTACGGAACGCGGATTAATTACATCCTGGTCGACATGAAGAACAAGAAATGGGCTTGAGCAGGGCATGTAATGTGAAGGGAGGATAACAGATGTTCGTTAAGGGTAACGCACTGGGATACCAAGAGTAGGCAAGCGGGCAGAAGGTTACGTGGGTGGATGAGAGCAGTAAGCTTGGAGGGGTAAGCCGGCCGTAGCTGGCACTGAACAGGGTTATATAGTCTATAGACTAGTCTATATTCTGTAGACTCCTGAGGACTCCTGAACTAGTCTATAGACTCCTGATGCTTGTGCCCTTTTAACAGAGAGCAATTTTTAATCAAGGTTAGGAGACTGTGGCCAAGGCATTGGGCTGTACTTTGTCTAGCATACCGCATACTTCTCCGAAAAAGATGCTTGGTAAATTTATGATTTTCTTACAGCTGCTTGAGGCTTTAGATGAACGTCACGAAATTGACTTGTGATCTTCCGCTCGTCAGGGAAAGTGCTATTCTCAGTTACAATATATCAAATGAAAAAATTGGAGACAACTACGTGAAAGTTACGACTGACATTTTGGAACCCGTACGAGTTCCTTGCTCACTGAGGATGGCAAGGTTCGATCGTCCTTTAAGTAGGTACTAATAGACGTAATGTGCGTAAGTAAAAGTAATAGTAGTAGCGTAAGTATTGACCGAGCCTTGGCCACCAATCCAAATGCAGAAAGTATATCCGTTGTAGGTCTTTGACTCTGAACGGCAAAGTAAAAAAGGGATGTAAAGAGCGAGAAAAAAATTATGCCACATATCTTGCACGATCTAGAGGGTTCTACATGGCTTGGTGCGTCCAGCATACGTTTAGGGAGCACCGTGGGAGCATTTCAGCCCTCTCGCACTCTAACGATTCGGAAGGAGGATCAGAAAAGTTGGGGTGCTCACTGATGACGTTTAGCTAGATTTCCAGGGGTCTACCTATGTTTATGTGCGGTTGTCCAAGAAGCCACCGTGTACTGGCCACACCCCAGTGTTTATTCACACATCTTGTCGTAATATGAGATAAACTAGATTTCCTCTGGGAGAATCTGACTCTAGCTAATTCAAAATCGAGCTGCAGAAAATATTCACAGTCATGTTCGACTATAGCGTCACCTAAATATCGCAGTACCCGCCGTACCAGTGAAATGAAAATCTAATGAGCATGACGTGCAGCGGAAACCTTGGAAACCAACTGAATGCATGCATTGCGTTCAATGCACTCCTGCACTACCCTTCCGGGCCAGACGAAGGGGCACCGTTAAAAGGCTGTGTTTGTGCTCTAGTCTTCATCTCAGTTTGAACCAATTGTAGCGCAGTAAGTTGAAGACGGGAATACTGTTTCCCCCGATAGCTATGTCCCTCGTCTTTTTATTAGCTTTCCAGCAGCTACCAATTATATATAAAAAATATTTTTTTCTTGCCGCCTTGCCTTCTTTCCTTCTTTTTTTGCTGATTCATTTTCATTCATATTTAAGGCAGGAGGCCTAGATGCAAGGTGCTAATGTGCAGCTTGATCTACATGCGACACTAGGAGAGAAGATTGTTTTGGAGCGTATCGTCGAACAAACCACACTCTGGCGAGGGCGCATTTTTCATGACGCTGTAGCCGCCAAGCCTCCAGGACCTCTCAATTAAAATGATCGCATTTTTTCCTTGATGCAAGATAAGTAGTAGAGAGAAAAATATTAGAACTTTTACAGCACGAAATCACTCTAAGCAGCTTTTCCTGCCATTGCGATTGATTATTTCTATGAGCCGGGTTGCATTAGAGCCACCAAGGTGAAAGCAGTGAAAGTCTATTGTTTTTCCGCGCTGCCTCTACAAATCGAGCTTAAAAATGAAAACACCCTAACGTTCATCCTTTTCCACCTTTACTAAACCTCCTCTTGGGCAACGACTTTATGGCATTGTTTATTATATTTGGTTCAGATTTTAATACCAGCTATTACGTAGACTAGGAAGGAAACGGGCAGACAGGGAAAACCATTGCGTCTTTTTTCTAATCTTGAATTTGATGCTTCAATCTAAAAATTGCAGAATAGTCCCCCAGTTTGTAATCATGGCGAAATTAATTTATTTCTCCTTTTCTATGGCTTCGTTCAGTGTCATTGTTAAGTGAAAAGGGTATTTATTGAGCGGTCAAAAATTTCAGGCTTAAACAGAATTAACGTTTAAGGGCTGTTTGATGCGTGAAGAAATGAATGCCGGTGCGGTCTAGTCTCTAACGATCGACCGACAAAAATGTACTTCTTGGTTTGAGCCAAATGTTCTCTCTGAAAACGTTTGGTGGCTAAAATACATACACTATAAGTCGAGCCTCTAGTAGCCTTTAAAAGGCTCGTTCGCAGTAAATGTACCGTGTTCCACCACACAACGTGGCAAATAAAGGATGTAGGCGATGTTCAGGTTATTCAAGGTCTCCATTTCCGCTTTTCCTTTTCTTCAACAAAGATGAGAATTTCCCTGTTCTCCTTGTTACTAAAGAAAAAAAAAACATCCCGCCGCGTGAAAGAACTGCGTTGTTCGCCAAATCCTCACCAATACTCATTTCACATCTGAACGTTCCTTTTTTTACCCCTTCTGTCCCTATCTTGGATATCCATGTTACATCAAACCTCGCGGTCATCTGAACACCGCCTTTTTCCAGCTCCACTGTCATTCAGTCTGCTCATTCTACATGCCCTTCTCTTCCGACGTGGCTGATTTGTCTCACCTCTTATTACATACTGGCGGATCAGCTGGCATTAATCGTTTTCCTCTACCCTAGTGCTGAGGTGAAACCTTTTACCGAGAAATATTTTAAATGATTATAAGGGTCATTCAGGCATTATTAGAGCGTTGTACGCGTACGAAGATACAGCAGGTCGCATCATGACATATTTCATAGATATTAAGCCAGATGAACTATGTTTAGGAAAAGCAAATTCATACAACTATTACATGCTTTAATTATTCCAGCCTTTATAAAAACATAGGAAAAGTGTGCTAGGTCTTGACGAACTTGCGTCGTACGCAAGAGTTCAAGCGTGTGTGACTGAAATTAAGATTGTCGCCGACTGATATTTCGGGAACCTGACTTCCACTTCATTCCAGGTTTCGGCCATGGCCTGTTTTTAACGTCGGGCGCCATATACGTTCTCCTTTTCTTCGACAAATACCGTTCCGCAGCAACCTCTCTGATGTTCAGTGCTTGGGGAGTGAGCGCCGTCGTGAGCCAGTATGTGCTATCCCGCCTTCTCGACACGTACGCTCTTGACGGAGCGATGCTTCTCTTCGGCGGAGTACTTATGCACTCGGTTCCAATCGTCATGCTGGCCAAGAATCCATCCGCCTTCAGCGTTCCCTGCAGACGATTCAAACCTGCTCTCGACGGATTCGACGTTTCTAAAAGTTACGGTACAGAGAAACGAAGGTAAACGAACAGAGCCATTGTAAGCATAAGTATGTATTGATTTGTTTATTTATTATTCCTCACAGGTTCACAAGAATATTACATGAGAGGTGGCCTCACAAAATTCAGTTATTTTGAAAATATATGATCTTCGAATGCGGATTTGAAATAAACTGGATTGATAATGATAGCCACTTCGGATGGAAGGCCATTCCTGTCGTTGGCTGTTCTAAGGAAGAAAGACTGCTGATATGTTGCAGTACGAGATTGCTCGGGGTAGACGGCGTTAGGGTGGGAGTTACGGGATATCCGATGAGCGCGTCTGATTGGGGGGGGGGGGGGGGGGGCACCGTTGTTAAAGGTGTGCTAAAATCTATGATACAAGGAAAGACGGGCGATTTTGCGACGGCAGGTTAGCGTGGGAAGATTGAGCTCGGATTTTTGTGTACAAGCGCTAGTGTGATAAGGGTGGTCGGAACAAACGAATCTCACAGCACGGTTCTGGACAGATTCGAGCATAGTGATAAGTTTAACATAGAAAGCATCATACGCTGCACATCCAAACTTATGTTTTCGACGTATAAAAGTTAAGTAAGCAAGAAGGTTTATGAAACGAGGAGCTAATGATAGGTTACGCCGTAAGTACCAGAGAACTTGATTTGCTGAATATGTAACATGATGAATGTGATGGGACCAGGTTAAATATTTACTTATCTTGATCTTGATCATCAGCATTAGTCTTGATCATCGTTATCATTGTAACCCACCTGCCGCTTAAAGGCTTTCGGTGTTTCCAATTTTTCTTACCTTGCGCCAAGCATGACCATGTTCGCCACAGGAAAACTTCCTCTTGTCATTTTCATGCATTTGTGCCTAGGTATTTTCTAATGGTAGGGCTACCCTGTAGAATAAAAACGAACACCGGCTATATATATATGGGCATTACATTTTTTGCGTGAGCTCATCAAAATTTCTTGAGCAGTTCTACTATTCAGCTAAAGCTACTCTTGCGCCATTCAAATTCATGACCATTGTGAGTTGTTTTCGTCCATGTTCATTTGCGCTGCTTAATTTTTTTGCAGTTAAAATTAAAGTCCGCGAAAATGTAAATATCATTACATTATGAATATCTATGTTACGCCCTGAAACCCGCGTTTATTGAGGAAGTCGCTTGTGCAATGCCGCTGTGTACGCACAGACCACTGATCCTGCGATAATAGCGTGTTTGCCGTTTTACAACACCAGCTCAGACAATTTCTTGCACTGTCTTGACTACGCCTATGCTGCACCATCATGATTCTAACAAAATTAGGTGCCCATCCTTACATCGCCACTATCGACGCAATCGTACTCATGTTTTCTCTTTGTATACCATTTTTTTTTTCATTCGGACGCATTTGAAGGCACTAAAAACCGAAGAGGAGAGCCTGGTCGCTAGTCAGTCAGTTAGGTTGCTTATAATAGAAACATTTTCATTACTTATACTAAAACCAAATGTTGTTTCTGCCACCTTTTTCACAATGGCATTTTGGGGAATTCTTTCATCTTTTCCGGTGTTAATTTATAGTATTAATTTTTTCATTCTAGCTGTTTCTTGAGAATAACGAAACGTACCGTTGGAGAATTCTACAGAACAACTAGTTGCGTGTTTGTGTTTCCTTCTCAATGTTGCCCTCTTAACTTCAAACAAGGGCGACCGTAGAAATTTGGCTGCTATCGCTATCTAAGGTAATGATGAATATATATATATATATATATATATATATATATATATATATATATATATATATATATATATATATATATATATATATATATATATATTGTTACGTGCTTTGCACGCACGGGGGTTTATTCAAAGAGGGGACCGGTCGAAGCAGGATGGAAGCAGGAAGCCTAGCAGCGTCCTTCAGCTCTCTCTTTTTCTTCCTCTTTCTCCGCGGGTCAGTCCTTCATCTTCTGCTTCTTCCGTCGAGGTTCTGTGGAAGCACGTTACATTTCCCTCCTCGCAGACGATGCCCGTCGGGCGAGTTAAACAGACCGTCTGGGATGGAATCGCTTGAGGCGGGCTACATGCACCACCTGAGATTGGCGTGACCGTCGACCACTAGCAGTTAGTCGTGCTATAACGTAATTAACGTCACTTATGCACTCCAACACAACAAATGGTCCAGTGTAGTGGGATAGCAGTTTCTGACACAGACCACGCTTGCGTAGAGGGGTCCACAACCACACAATGTCACCAGGAACATAAGAAACTTCTTGGTGTTGGACGTCGTAGCGGTTCTTGGAACGCTCTTGCGAAGATAAAATTCGAACGCGGGCAAGCTGGCGAGCTTCTTCAGCTCTGCAGAGTGTGGTCGCAAGAGAAGGTTCATCGTGGATGAAAAATGGTAGCATGGTGTCAAGGCCGCAGCGAGGCGAGCGAGCATAGAGCAGGTAAAAGGGGCTGTAGCCAGTTGTCTCATGTTGCGCGGTGTTGTACGCATGAGTGATGAACGGGAGTACGCCATCCCAGTCCTTATGATCTGCAGCGACGTACATGGCAAGCATGGTGGTGAGCGTACGATTAGTGCGTTCTACCACACCGTTCGTTTGGGGATGATATGGCGTGGAGTGGCGAAAACTGCAGCTGCTGAGGCGGAGAAGTTCTTCAACAACGTCCGCTGTAAATTGACGTCCACGGTCGCTAATGAGAACTGCAGGAGGGCCGTGCCGAAGAATGACGAATCGAAGTAAGAAGTTAG
This sequence comes from Amblyomma americanum, assembly GCF_052857255.1. Classification (NCBI taxonomy): domain Eukaryota; kingdom Metazoa; phylum Arthropoda; class Arachnida; order Ixodida; family Ixodidae; genus Amblyomma; species Amblyomma americanum. The sequence goes on along the minus strand of NC_135498.1, from coordinate 133,065,332 downwards.
ATACTTCAGACGCAGTAGCAACTGGTATCGCGGCTGTCTCACAATAACGGGTTAAGTGGTCTACGCACACAAGAATCCATCGATTTCCTTTAGAGGATCGTGGGAAAGGTCCAAGGAGGTCAATGCCAACTTGCTCAAACGGGGCTGTTGGAGGTGTGATGGGCCGCAATTTGCCCGGTGGACTTGAAGTCGGCAGCTTAAAGCGCTGGCATTGCACACAGCTGGCTACATAGTGCTGGATGGTTGAACGCATGTTAGGCCAGTAAAATCGTTGTTGTGTGCGGTGGAGTGTGCGTGTCACTCCCAAGTGCCCAGACGTGGCGTCGTCGTGCATCATTTCAAGAACTGTGATGCGTAGGCTTTCGGGTACGACAAGAAGCATGCGTGCTCCTCCAGAAGCGAAATTCTTCTTATAAAGCAAACCGTCGCGAATGCAAAAAGTATTCTTTACAGAATCTTGAGCGGCATCAAACAAAGAGGTTAATGTTTGGTCCTTGCGTTGCTCAGTTCGAAAAACTTGAAGATCGGGGAAGGCTTGTGAAAGTGACGACAAGTATTCATCAAAGTTGTCTGCGTCGTCCACAGTCGTTAGAAGCGGCAAACGGGAAAGACAATCGGCATCTGAGTGTTTACGGCCGCTTTTATGCACAACAGTGAAATTAAATTCTTGTAGGCGCAAAGCCCATCGAGCAAGCCGGCCACAGGGGTCACGAAGACTCACTAACCAGCAAAGCGAGTGGTGGTCGGTCACGACGGTGAAAGCATTCCCGTACAGATAGGAGCGGAAGCGCTGTACAGCGAAAACAACGGCGAGACATTCTTGCTCAGTAACCGTGTAATTTCTTTCGATCTTACTCAACGAACGGCTGGCATATGCTACCACGTGCTGATCGTGACCATGGCGTTGTATAAGTACAGCGCCGATACCGATACCACTTGCATCAGTGTGCACTTCAATTGGTGCAGATGGGCAGAAGTGGCGTAGGATGGGGCCCGAGGTCAAAAGAAATTTCAGATGCCGGAAAGCTGCGTCACATTCGCTGGTCCAATTGAACGGTGCATCTTTATGCAGCAAACACGTGAGTGGGTCAGCGATGTCCGCAAACCTAGCTATAAAGCGTCGAAAGTACGAGCAGAGCCCTAAAAAACTCTGCAGCTCTTTCACTGATTGAGGCACCGTAAAACTTTTGACAGCTTCAATTTTCTTTGGATCTGGTCGAACACCTTCTTTATCAACTAAATGACCAAGAACAATTGTTTCACGGTTCCCAAAATGACATTTCTTGGAATTGAGGATAAGGCCAGCTCGTTCCATGCAATCAAGCACAATATCCAGACGGCGGTTGTGCTCACTAAACGTTTTGCCAAAAATTACAACGTCGTCCAGATAACATAAACAAATTTGCCACTTGAGGCCACGCAGGATTGTATCCATGAACCGCTCGAATGTTGCAGGTGCATTACATAATCCGAAAGGCATAACGTTGAACTCGTAAAGTCCGTCTGGTGTAATGAATGCCGTTTTTTCCCTATCTGCAGCGTGCACGGGGATTTGCCAGTAGCCGGATCTCAAATCAATAGAAGAAAAGTATGAAGCGGAGTGCAGACAATCAATTGCGTCATCTATACGTGGAAGCGGGTAGACGTCCTTCTTCGTGGCCGTATTTAAGCGACGGTAGTCAACACAGAACCTCCATGTGCCATCTTTTTTCTTAACAAGGATAACTGGAGCCGCCCAAGGACTGGAGGATTCTCGAATTATGCCTCGCTTTAGCATCTCTTGAACTTGGTCATCTATTAACTTACGTTCAGTGGCTGAGACTCGATAGGGCTTCTGGCGTATAGGAGGTGCGGAGCCGGTGTTGATCGTGTGATGAATACGACTGGTAGGCGGTGGTGTTGAATCGTCTTTGGCAAAGTCGAACACGAACACGTGTTTCAGAAGGAGTTCCACTAGAGTGCGACGCTCGGTTGGGGAAAGAGCCTGATTAATCATAGCCTTAACTTGGGTCTCCATATCTCTTTTCACGTGCTGCTCACTGACAGAGTTGGTTAACGCCGCGACGAAACCTGACACACCTTCCTCGAAACGGGCGAGTTTGAGGCCCCGGGGCAACACAGCTGGCTCTTCAGAGTGGTTCACTGTCCACAGCTCGGTACGGCCTCTCACCACGGGAACGACGCAACGAGGCACGACGATACTCTTCTTAGAGCAGGCGAGTGTCGTAGGCTCTACCACAGCTTCAAAAGATTCGCACTGATTGTGAATAGAGGAAACCCGCACGAATGCTGCAGAGAAAGCTGGTACAATAGTATCTTCTTCCACCGCAAATGCTCCAAAATCCGGTGTCGAGTTATCCACAAGAGCTGAAAGTAACGAAGAATTCAAAGCAACTTCTCCCGTACGACAGTCTAAAGTTGCACCACACTCTTGCAGAAAATCAATCCCAAGAATCACATCATGCGTTGACCGTGGTAGCACTGCGAATTCTGTTCTAAACGTTAGACCACCAATAACAACATCCGAAGCACACACACCAAGTGGAACCAAAGGTTCACCACCGACACCACGGAATAACGCTGCACGGTCACCACTAAACATCACTTTCCTACCTAAACGATTCTTAAACCTCAAACTCATAACGGATACGGTAGCACCAGTGTCCACAAGAGCCATTGTTTTCACACCATCAATAAACACTTCCAGTTTGTTCTTCAACATAAACACGGGCAGAGGTAGATTGGACGTCATCGACTCGCCGGCGGCCTCACCTCCATCGGCCGCGCCTCCTAGTTTCCCGGAGGCGGAGGGGATGCACGACGTCGAGGAGAAGGTGACCGCCGTTGGCGCTGAGGTGGCGGCGTCACACTGCGGTCAGATGCGGGTGATGAACTCCGCAAATTGCTCGGACGGTACGGGTCCCAAGCGGACGTTGGGGGTCTCTGCTGCGTGGTGTGCAGTTGCCCGTAAGTATTCGCCGGGGGTTGGCAGTCTTGAGAAGTTGGGAAACGACGGCGGCAATATCTAGCGATATGCCCTGCAATGCCACACCGGTAGCACAAAGGTTGAGAGCGCCAGCGACCGCCATAAGAGTCCTGGCGAACAAAGTCGCGACGTTGGCTGAAGCCAGGATCTCGCTGCTGACGAACCACGTCTTCTGGGTAGGTGGGCCTCCTTTCTGTCGGCTGGTGGCGATAACGTTGGGCAATGTTCCGATCGTCCATGGGCAAAGTGCCGTTGGGTGGAGCCCACGGAGTCGACAGGGCGGCAACATCTTCCTCCGGTGCAGAACTGTGCCGCAGATATTGTGTGTGGCAGAAGGTATCCCGGGATCTGGACAATTCCTCGCGCACAATCTCTCGAATCATATCAGCCATAGAATTTGGAGGACTGGCTTCAACACTGGCTATAGAGGTGACATTGGCCAATCTTCCGAATTTAGGGGTGATTCGACGCAGCTTAAGAGCCTCAAATGTTCTGCAATGTTCTATAACGTCAGCGGTGGTGCTCAGGCTCTCTTTGCTAATCAGGAAATTGTAAACATCTTCCGCAATTCCTTTTAGAAGGTGGCCGACTTTGTCTTCTTCAAGCATTCTGGAGTTAACTAGCTTGCATAACTTTAAGATGGCTTCGATGTATGCCGTGCAAGTTTCTCCGGGTACTTGCGCGCGGTGAAGCAATGTCTGTTCCGCACGCTTCTTCTTTGCCGATTCATCCCCAAAATTTTTCTTTATCTCGGTCGTAAAGGTAGCCCATGAACTCAGTGTATCCTCATGATTGTCGAACCAGTCAAGGGCAGTGGCGGCAAGGAAAAACACAACGCTAGCCAGTTTAGTAGCAGCGTTCCATCGATTGTATTTGCTCACCCGCTCGTAGTGTTTCAGCCACTCGTCAACGTCCTCTTCAGGTTTTCCAAAAAATGTGCGGGGCTCTCGATAATGTGGCCAGTTGTTCGCTGTGGATAGCCCGGGTTGCTCAGCATTGTCGTCTCCAGGCATGTCCGATGGCAGTGGTGGGAAGCCTGCGAGTCTACGGCTCCTTCGGTAGATGGAATGCTCCGTGGTCGATACCCGGCACCTCTCACCAACGTGTTACTTGCTTTGCCCGCACGGGGGTTTATTCAAAGAGGGGACCGGTCGAAGCAGGATGGAAGCAGGAAGCCTAGCAGCGTCCTTCAGCTCTCTCTTTTTCTTCCTCTTTCTCCGCGGGTCAGTCCTTCATCTTCTGCTTCTTCCGTCGAGGTTCTGTGGAAGCACGTTACAATATATATATATATATATATATATATATATATATATATATATATATATATATATATATATATATATATATATATATATATATATATATATATATATATACACATAAGAATCTGGTTTCTTGCTTTAAGAAATGACAAGGCATTATTTAATGGAAGAAAACAATGCCAGCTGATGAAAGACAAGCCTGACCTCGAATGACTTCTTAAACTCATCACAACGCAGCCTCAGCACGACTGCCGTGTTCAATAAAACTCCAGGATCCGTCACACGTATTGATAGATCAGTTTTTGGAAATGGTCCGAATAAAAGTTAGCAGTGTAAACTACTGGTCGTCCAACGAATGCTGGGAGCCGCTAAAATGTGAGTAATGTAGCCCGCACCGTGCATCGCATACAGCTGACGCAGCGTATTCAAGGGCACTCTTGACCGCGTTCTATTTGCGCCCCGGGCAAAGACGAAAGGCAAGACGCAATACATAGGAGGCAGCGAGAAAACACGTGAGACAGCCTCCTCCTCTTCGCCCTGTCTTATACTGCAGTCAACCTTGTTGTCCTTATGCTCAGCCATGAGGTGCACTGCCTGCAGCAGTTTATCGAGGCAGCATGTGATATTGGTAGCAGAAATATTCTCGTAATTCACCTCATAAGTATTATAATTCACAGAAAACTCACGAATATTCTGTTCTCTCTACTAGACCAGTTTTGAACCAAAATTAATCAAAATCTGCGAACATTATCTTATAAAAGATTACTGCTATCAGTCTTTAAACATCTGACTCGAAAAAGTTCAGAAACAAAGTTGCGCTGAAAACAACTTTTAGTTTTATTTTTCCTAACACTGCGCATGTTTTACATTGAACAGCTGGCTCCTAAGATGATAATACAAGTGATAGCTAGTATGTAGTGGCTGGCTTCTTGGTCCATCATTCAGGGGACTACAGCGCAGTAGCAACATACACAAGAAAGACGGACGCTAACACAGGCAGTGCGCTTGTAGTTATCAGATAGCTACATTTACTATTCTTTTATGAATTTTGGGATAACTAAAGAATTGTGCAGACGTTGTCAACATGACAGCCAGCTACGAGTCATTGCTTAATTTTCGTAAAGCGAATACTTCGTTTTCAAATCTGAATCGCAGTTCGGTCACACGCCCGCTATATTCCGTTCCTATGATGACCGCGCTTGCCCATACCAAGACATGTCTTCTTGTCGAAGCCTTGGTCACTGTCCTGAGGTTTCCTTCCATTTCGGTGAACGAAAAAGCTGTAGAGACGATACATCGTCACTAGGGCTCAATTAGAACATCCCCCCAGCGTGAGGATTAGGCCTATCTCATTCCTTTTACAGCCTAGCCCCTGCTGCAATGACACAGAAAGAGTTCAGGAAGTATAGCACTGCGTTTGTAGTCTGAAAACACGAACCTAGTCTCCGAATGTCTACCCGTTCTAGAGGTTCATGTGTCGACTGCGCTGAACGTTTACAAAGGCCTGTAATAACGACGCAGCCATTCACTTAAGTTCCCAGCTTTCATCTGAACTTAATTCCCTCTCCTGAACGAAGATATTTTCCCCTTTCAGTACTAATCAAGAGGAAGGCTTTGTCACTCACGAAGCGATGAACACTCGACAGGGCGCCACCTTTATACAAGCCTTGGCGTTATTCAGCGCTCCTGCTTTCTACGTCCTCTTGGTAACAATCGTGGCCGGTGACTACATATGCACAGAATTCACAAAGACAGTCGTGGATTACGGCGTCGATAAAGGAATGGAGCTCAGCACTTCGAAGCAGTTGCTGACATTCTTCTCTGCTGGTCAGCTGCTAGGACGCATCGCGTTGCCTTTGATGGCCGACCTGCTACCCCTCTGTCGGCATCCACAGTACGCGCTGTGTTTTTTAGTGCAGTGCGTGGGCCTGGTAGCGATACCTTTCGTCTCTAGCTACCCAGTCGTGGCAGCGCTGTCTGTGCTTGTGGGGGCATCACAGGGCTACATCCTGTGCATGAAGTACGTGCTGGTCGCCACCTATCTGGGCGTCCACCGTACGGCGGCATGCTGCGGCCTGGTTGGCGTCGTCATGATACCAGTGTCTGCTCTGAGTCCACGGATAGTAGGTGAGCGTAGGGGCACCTTAGGGTTTTCTGAGCGAACTCACCGCCTGAAAATATGGTTTTTTTTCGAGTCTACAAGCTATTCAAACTAACTTAAGCCCGCAGTTCTTCCTCGTGCGAGGCCTAAAATTCCAAGCCTTTACGGGAAGTTGAGTTGAAGAGGGAGGAGTATTTTTTTTACTTTGCACTGCTTGGTAAAATTCACAGCAATTGATTCTTAACTTCTACACTGCTGAAGATATGCCGAAACTTCTGACCAGAGACTGTAGTGTGTGAAATTGTGATCAAAACCGGAACCTCTGCAATGTAAATGTTGTTTAAAACAGTTTTTTTTTCATGCTCTCAATAAAGACCGCGATACCAAAGGGAAATTAGACATATCCTTGCCATTATTTTCAAGTTACTGCAGTCTTTTTGCCAAATTCTGTAATTACTGTATAAAGTCTAATGAAGCATAGAAAGAAGGCTTTTAAATCTACGAGTGTGACCGCTGTCAAAAATAGTTTGGCGCGCCAATATGCAGGGCGTCCAGGCTAACGTTAGCCAAGAATTAAAACATGAGATATTTGAGGTAGGCCAGGGAAACCACTTACATGCAGCTACCAGCCGGCTTGCCCATCTAGGCACTTTTTCGTATTGCTATTACTTGAGTAGTAATTAAGATCATTTTTCTAAATGCGTAAATATTGACTTTAGACAGCTGATGTGAATAGAAAAGTTGGAGAGCACCTTCATAAACCCCAATTCCATTTATTTGCGGTAACGAAAGCGTCACGTGTATCTTGTTTCCGAGCTCTTAAGAAAGCCCGCGAAATGCAAAAAAAAAAATCACGAGACAAGTGCATCCGCGCGGAACGATTATGCTGCTCTCAATCCTGGCTTCAATGAGCGAAATCAGCGGCTGGCAAGGCACTATGACCCCATTGCTCCGGCAGGCCGATATGTCGACGGTGGTTCACTGTCACGTTTGCAGACTGGCTCGCGCGGGCGTCGCAGCCACCTTCGACATGTCGGCCTGCCAGAGCAACGGGGTCGTCGCGCCTTGCCAGCCTCTGATTTCGTTCACTCAAGCTAAGATTGAGAGCAGCACAATCGCGGAGCGCGTATGCGCTAGTCAGGAGATATTTTTTTTGTATTTCGCGGGCTTTCTTTGGAGCTCGGAAAAAAGATACACGTGAGGCTTTCTTTATCACAAGTAAATAGAATGGAGGTTTCTGAAGGTGCTCTTCAAATTGGCTATTCACATCTCGGCGTATTCATAACCTCCAACCTAAGCTGGAGACGACATGTCGACTATGTAACAGGAAAGGCGTGTCGCGCTCTTGGCTTTTTAAGGCGTAACACCAAGCAATTCCCTTTAGAAACAAAAGAGTTACTTTTTATGACAAACGTTCGCTCGGTTCTCGAATATGCCTGCGCAGTATTTGACCCTTGGCATAAAACGGATATAGATAAACTTGAGAGGGTACAATACTTGGGTATCCGATATGTCTTTAACAACTATACCAGGAGCTTTAGCGTTTCACGTGCAAAAAACTCGCTGGGATGGAAGACGCTTGAAAAACGTAGATATTGTTTGAGGTTAAAATTTTTTCATAGTATTTACTATTCCAATACTGGCATAAACCGTGACCTGTACATCCATTCACCAAACTATATTTCGCTACGTCGTGACCATCGATTAAAAGTTAAGGAAATTAACTTTAAATCAGAGATGTACAAATATGCTTTTTTCCCTAGGTCTATAAGAGATTGGAACCGGCTGTCTGAAGAGGTGGTATTAATTACGTCAGGTGATTTATTCTCTTCATCTCTGTGAATGCTGTTTTTAGGCTGTATTTCTGTTTCATCATGGTTGCATTGTATGTGCTGCACTTTGTTACCTTTCTTTTCGTTTGTATGATGTCTTATTCCCCCCCACTGTAATGCCACCTGTGGCGCTGTGGGTATTACAATAAACAATAAACAATAAAGACGATATGTACACATCTAGAAAAATTATCTTCAATGCTAATTAACTAATCGCAAAACAAAAATTGGCGGTGGTTTAGCACAGGTTAAACCAGGAGTGAAACGATAGCTGTATAAAGCTACCGCTGGCCGAGCGAAACTTTGTTACGTGACCAACCACGTGACGAACCATGTGATCAGCCAAGGCGCCACGCCGCCGGCAGCTTCTTCGCACCACATGACCAACCACGTGACACCGTGACACGTGACAGCGTTGCGGCGCCACCACGCTGACGGCTCGAAATGCTACCGTAATGTGCCTAACGCTACAAAAGTTGCCTATGATGCGCAAAGCCGGTTGGGAGGTGTATTTAAGTGGTTTCCCTGGCCTACCCCAAATATTTTCTTTTTTAACCCTTGGCTGAAGTTAGCTTCGACACCCAGTACGGTTCCTACGTGCGATGAGCCTATATTCGCCCGAAATTATTTCACGGCGATGTGCACCTATTATCGTTCTAAATTCAGCTCATAACCAAATTCAACACAGAAGAAAAAAGAAATTTATTTTTAAACTGACACCACTGTGCAATGCTCCTGCACTATCTGCCAAGGTGGTCCTTTTTTACCAACACTATCAAGTGACCATTAGGTCACTTGAGGACCATTTTTGTAGTCTTGATAACAATGACCAGCTTTGTAAAGCTGCCCAGAACGAGGCTAGTTGCTACCAGCACATACTTCTTGTTTTACTTTATTTACCCGTCCAATCGATGGAATTGAGAACGAAGTCTATTACCCCGGTGCTAGGCTGCAAGGATAATACCATGGCGTAGGAATTATAGAGACAAAACTATTTTAACGCAATATAAAGGGTCAGATATTTGGGCAGGTTAACCAAGGACAACTGGTAACTCAGCCGGTCCGAGGATAGCCTAGCTCGCGACGTTCAGACAGAATGGTTTCGGAAAAGGGCTGACTGAATGGCAATGGCAAGGGGCAGGAGAACAGGCTATGTTCTAAATTAGCTCAGGGTTCCAAATTATCCCAGACAAGTGGCCGGTTGTCGGACATGGTCGAAATAAAAGCAGACATGGGTAAGGCCTTCATTTAGGTGCATGCATCGAATAATGCGTCGTTCGTTGAGTCGTGGCGAGAGATATGTTCAGAACAGGAAATGTACGAAGAGCTTCTTTTACTTTGTCATAGAGAAGATTTACTTCTTTTTGGCAGTGGAGAGTAGTGTCCCAAATGGGTGGATAAGGCCAGGGAATCCCAGACATCCTGTGTTTGAAGTTCGCGGGCGAGGCGATGTACCACCTCATTGCCTCTGATTCCGGCGTGACCAGGAATCCACCTGAGGGTGACAGTGTCGGGAGGTAGTTTGGTGAGAGCTGTTTGCGATTCATCCTGAATTTGGACTAGAATCCGACCCGAATGTATTGCCCGTATTGCCTACATTAAATTGGTATATATAGTATATCCAGAAGTCTTAGGAGTGCCAGAGAGAAGTCCTGATTGCTGATGATAATCGGGAGGCTCTCTAGGGGGCCGTACGAATAAATTGAATTTACTCGACGGGCGTTGAGGGTGAACACCAGGCAGTACTTCCAGAGAGCGCTCTGGGGCGTTCTCCTTTGCGAGAGGGAAAAGAGGACAATTTAATTGCCTTATGTGTAAGAGTGGCCGTAGAAGAAATCGCAGCCAGACATGTCTTCTCAGTATAGGGTACATGCGTTGTTGCTGTGACTTAAGGATCGTAAAGAAAGTGCACGGGCCTGCCCACTAGCTCGAGCTGAGCCACAATCGCTGCCACGTACAGACAGAGGAGAACTGAAAGAGAAGTTAGTGGTAAGACTGAACGAAGAGAAGCGCGTTGCAACAACCACGTTCGGAAAAGCACCAGCGTGGCTTTAGCAGGAGATGCCACAATGGTTAGGTGATTCCGCCACAACTGGCGAGAGGCCCATATATCCCAGCCGCGAAGGACCGGGCGAAGGTACCAGCCAACCCCCGCTTTATGTAGCGTCGACTCTCCCTATCATCTCCAAGAGTACCGGGATTGTGGTTACTATCGTGCGTGATCACTGCTTTTGGAGAGTTCCGTTCACGTATAGCACCCTCACGCGCACTGTTGGCCACATTCCGGCCACAGAGGGGATGGCGTTTTCTCCGCGGTGCACATTCACTGGTTCGCCATCGGCACTTGCTTCGCACCAAGACACTTCTTCTTGGCACGCGCACTAAGTTACCCTACCGTGCATCCTGTGCGTATGTGGAGAACGCCTCCACTCCATTGTCTTTATGCCGCTTTATAATAACAGTTTTCAATGGCAAAACTGGAAAAGAACGGTATCTCGAATAGTGTATTTCGATGTGCATGTTTCTGAGAGAGACGATTCAATTCTGGGCGTCGCCGATCGCACCTAAAGTCGTTTGACGAATTCCCTGCGCCTGGAACTACTAGAAAATTGGTCTTAAAGGACCACATCCAGGAAGAGCACGGACGATACCAATGTCATAATGTAGGAAGCGCCCCCGATTTGATGTGGTAGTGCTGCGCCACATGTTACTAGGAACACGTAAATCGATACGGCCAGCCGACAGCGGCATAATAATAACTTGTAACCAGCATAATTAAAAACAAAACGCTTTTCATTCCTCACCAGATTTTTCTTCTCGCCTACATGTCCGCTTGCGCCAAGGGCACGATGGAATGCATAGAATTACCTATTTGTGCGTATCGCCCACCTCTAAGGCACCACTCGCATAAGTGAAACCTGCGTTAGAAAGACTTTTTATGCGAAGCATAATAGGGACACTACTTAGCTCAACCATAGCCCCGCCTGGCGCGGCCGCGACCACCAAGGCTAACTCCCGCTCCTCCCGCTAGGGGCGGTGCAGCCGAGCACGTGGTCTGACGTCACGCCATCTGAGGAGAGACTGGGCTCAACTCGCGCGGTCGCCGCGCGGCCGTGACCACCAAGGCTAACTCCCGCTCCTCCAGGAGATTGCTAAACAACGAAGAGACTAGCCTGACTTACAGGCAGGCGATACCGAATCCCTTTCACAAATCTATTATGCTTCGCATCCTAGGCTTAACCTTAGCTAAGCCAGCCCATTTTTTTTTTACCTTGAGCTGTCTAGAAGCGAACATTGTCACGTTCGTTTCGATGCTGATGGTTGCGCTGGAAGAAGCCGTATGTTTATTTTATCGCGATATGACACTGGTGATAGTAAAGCGTAGTGGGCCATTAGTTATCCAAGGCTTTGGAAAGAAGACACTTTCAAGTTTGAGGAAATGATGGCAGAACCATCGACGTTTTCACTAACTTCTTCATCAAACTTTTTATATGGATTGTTAACGCAAATTTCATTTTATATGTCACTGCAGTGAGCACGCGGTAGTGTGAATACATTTTTATGGCAAAACGTCTTGTGCATCATTCCTACCTCTATCCTGATTAAAGCGTTCAAAGGCTAGGAATACTAGAGAGTAATGTGTTATAAAAACCGAAGCTTCCTAAGTACTGGCGTGATGTAATCATTGAAAAAATCGGAACTATGGCCCACTAGCGCTTTTGAGCTCAAGTTGGGGGTAAAAGCTTAAGGCTACCATACTTTCTAGGCTATATTCCGCACCCGGGCAGGTCTCGGATTAAGACAAAAAGTTTATGCTAGATGGCCCACATACAGTGCATGTCCGCAGGAACTAATGTCGACTGAATGTAAGTTTTATAGACTGTCCGTCCGCAGTATACGATCAGCAAGAAAATAAGTTATTCGGCAGTTTTAACTTAAGAGCGTTAACGAGCTCGAGTCGCAGAAAAGAAGGTGTCGTCGGCGGCGGCCGTGAGCGAAAAATCCCTCCTCCTCCCCATGAGCGAAAAATCCCTCCTCTCTTCGTGAGCGAAAAATTTCTCCTCCTCCTCTTTGCAATTTACGGCACTGCGCCAACAAAATTGAAAAAGGAAATGGCGCAGTAACTGTCTCGCATATACCGATGGACACCACAACCGCGCCGTAGGAGGTTTGACCTATGGCTCATTTGAAGGTCAAAATCCAGCGCCTCCCGCTCGTTTCGTTCGGGCGCAGTGGCGCCGTGGGCGCAGGCAGGAATAACGCTGTGAGCGGCGAGCAACGCAGCGCTCATCGGAAGCGCGTTCACCACGAAGCATGCGGCTTGCTGCCCGTTCGTTCGGCGGGAAACTATGCTGGCGTCCGTGGTATCGATTTTGTCGAGAACGATGTGCCGACGAACAACGACTGCAACTTTAGGCCCACGCGTTCCGGCAAGGAGCCTGGCAGCGCTTCTACGTGGTTTGGCACTCCGCGCGGTGGTTTCACCGTAGGTAGCACAGCGATTTGTCTAACAGGCAAGGCGTCGCGCCGAACGGGCGATGGCATTCTGTGGACTTCCTGCCAGTGCTGCAACACGCTGTCACGTTCCACTGTTAAACGCGAAGCTTAAGCGTCCTCGAATTTTTATAACGTAAAATGTACTGTAAACGCAATCGTTTATTGATTCGTTTCGCAGTGTGTTGCATTCAGCCTATCAAAGCAGTGGCGCAACCATGAATTCTGCCTTGTGGAGCAATGTAGTGATTAGGGTGGGAACCATGTTTGTAAAAAAAATGCGTTTCTCTTTAAGCCTATGAGCGGCAGAAATTTCACTCGGAATAAAATGTAACCAAATTTATCGCTCTAACGTTTTTTTTTTAAAGGGAAAAGAAGCACAAGCACGACGTCCAATTTATGACCGGTGACCATACTGCAAAAGGCGTGTTGTTTTAAAGTAGGTAATCATAGTAAACGTGCGAAAGCGCGTTGATCCTTGTTGGCTCATTGTTTTGTTTTGCTGGGTCATCGACACGTCTGGCGACAATATTAGACGTCGGTTGAACTCTGAGATTAAGCTAAGTTTATCGGTTCTCGCCGCAGACAGAAGTTGATGAAGAGACGTTCTGCAATGCAGCGAGCGCGAGAGCGCGTTGTACTTTAACACGAGGCGTGTTCAGCTGCGGAGAGAGCATTGCACCTCCGTGCAGTGGCCAGCGAAGCTCGTTTGTTCGCGCCGGCAAAGAATTCAAACCCGGTCGAGGCAATATATATTTTATTTCCGCAAAGGCCGTTGCTCTGCTAGATTTCGCAAAGGTCACCCTCAAGGTCGAGATTCACACAAACTCGGTGGACCCGTTAGAAATGGTGAAGCAGCGCTTTCACTCTAAAACGCAGCAACACCAACCAATTTACTGCGAAGTCATTTGTCCTGCTTTTGAAGCGCGCTGCCATGTGGGAAACGCTATTTTAGCGTATTCAATTGTTCCGGGCGCGAAACTAACAAAAAATGGCGTGCGTGAACCAAGCGTGCGCAGAGGCTCGTTTTCAAATAGCGTTGGCGCATAAGCACAAAGAAGCAGGCTACTCTTTAGCGAACGATTTCCTCTTGCGTATGTTTACGTACGCTTTATAAAAACAGCCTATTTTCAAAGAGTGAAGCTCTAGGCCTTGTATTTGGCCGTTTGGAAATCAGTTCACATCCGCGCAGTTTTTTTCGTTTAGGTCAAATTCTTTCGCCGCTGCTTCGTTTCACATTAGTGCTGGCTCATGTTGTGCTGCACTAACCTTGAACACTACTTGGAAAGGTCTTCGTCTTCGAAAGATCGCACCGCCCTGATTTTTCGCATGCGCTGTCAAATCCAAGCACTAAAAAGGAGCCACCGCGAGTAGCAGTCCCTTCCATATCGAAGCTGATTGCGTAACGGAGCTGATTTCGCTATGTTATCTATCACGTAAAAATGTCTCTGCCGAGGTTTGGTTACAGTTTCTCTGAATCCGTAGCCGCTCTAGGCTTGCTCACCTGTGACAAAATTTATTATTCATATTGAATTATGTCTAGTTCACACCCGTAGATTTCGCACCGCGCAATAATTTTGCTGTTACACACGCCTGCGGACTTTTGTCCTGAAAATACTCTATTCAAGAGGCGATGCGTTTAAGGTCGAGCTTTATAAGCTAATGTCCCATCCCTCTCCCCTTTTTCAGGGCTTTTTCGGGATACAACAGGGTCATACGACAACTTTTACTGGATGCTTGGAGCCGTCAGCTTGGTCTGCTTCTTTGTTTTCATCACCTTTCATATTGTCAACGTGGCGCGAAAAAAAGCACATTACGCCATATCTCACAATAAAGACCAGACGCACAACTATTTCTGACACTTGTACTTATTTTGCAAAATAGCGAGAGTAGTTCTTTGCAACAAACTCATGTTCTCGGTGACCGAATAATCTATAACATTACGAAAATCGCGGAAAAACACACGGACGCAAAAAAGAGGAAGGACAAGCGCTTGTCCTTCGCCATTCTTGCGTCCGTGTGCTTTTTCGCGCTACCAACTAGCCCGCACCAACACCTTACTAAGAATAATCAACCTTTCCTTTAATTTAGGCCGCTTTGTAAGCAAAAACTATATATATATATATATATATATATATATATATATATATATATATATATATATGGTTGTTTTTTCTGCTGCTTTGTAGGTAATTTTCTTTAAACCAATTGATTGCATTAGAAACTAAAAAAAAATTAGAAACAATCCCCTTGCACTTGGGTTTCGGTGACTGTTGGCTTCCTTAATATATATATATCCCTTGCACTTGGGTTTCGGTGACTGTTGGCTTCCTTAATATATATATATATATATATATATATATATATATATATATATATATATATATATATATATATATATATATATATATATATATATATATATATATATATATATATATATATATATATATATATTAAGGAAGCCAACAGTCACCGAAACCCAAGTGCAAGGGGATTGTTTCTAATTTTTCTTAGTTCCTAACATATATATATATATATATATATATATATATATATATATATATATATATATATATATATATATATATATATATATATATATATATATATATATATATATATATATATATATATATATATATATATGCCGCCATGTGTCCCCGGGCGGCGCCTTGAGGACAAAGAAGTGGGAGACGTACGTGCTCTTGCAGCTGGGACACTGCTTCACTGCTTTCGACCTGTGCCTTTTTGTGCCTTTTCGACCTTTGCTCTTTTGGTTCTGCAACCTGTCTGTGACATTTTGTGGTAGAGTGTGCTCCGTAACTCGCTCTGGAATATGTCGCACACCCCTCTTACCACCGAGAACCCAGACCTCTCCCTGTCAACTCGCCAGTGCACCGCGTCAGCAGCCGAAATCTTGGACTGCCCCCTGAGCGTGGGCTATTGGAGGCTACCTCGACGCCTGGCCGACTGCCTTCTGTGCTCAGGCCATTCGATTCTACCTCGGTGCCTTCCCCTCAACCGGTCATGCAAGGCGCCGTGTAATACGTCCTCCAGAACCCACGGCTACCAAAGTCTTTTCACGGGACTCAGCTGGAGGACGTGGAAGATTGACTCCTCCAGTTTGAACGGGTCGCCGCATTTAACCAATGGAATGACGCCGCCAAGCTGAGGAACGTTTTCTTCAACTTGGAGGACGGTGCTCGTACGTGGCACGAAAAAACGTGAGAACACTCTTTCATCATGGCCTGAGTTCCGACGTCAACTGCTCGCCGCGCTACGTCAGTACTAATAGCGACCTCCAGTCCGGCATGCAAATGCCCAACGAGACGGTTACCTTGTACGTCGAAGACATGACGCGGCTCTTCGGACGGGCTGATCCAGCCATGTGGGAAGCCAATACGCTGCGCCACTTAATGCGCGGTGTTAAAGAACAGCTTTTCGCCGGCCTCGTAGGCAGCCCCCCTAGCACTGTTTCCGAGTTTCTAGCAGAGGCAGTCACGATGGAGCAGGTCCTCCGGCAGCGTTCCACCGCGTACCACCGGCCAGTCCTTGCTGCTTCTGTTTCGAAGTCCCTACCGGCTTTCAACAGCAATACCGACTTTCTCTGCGACATGATCCGTGCTGTTGTCCGTGAGGAGCTAGAGAAGATTTGTGGTACGTCGCAGCCAGCGGCCAGCTCCTTAATGAGCGATAACTGCGAAGAGGTGCAGCAAGCTATCAGGCCTCGGGTGATGCTCGGCGAACCACAGCCAATCCAGACAGACTACTGCCGCCCGACATACGCTGAAGCTCTGCGGTGCCCTGCACAAAATCCAGCGGCAGTTTCTCCAACCAATCACAACGTCCTGCTACCCTCCGTGCAGGCAGTGCAGCACCAGATCCCGAGTGATCGACAATCCTTGCGCAGAGCGGACGTCTGGCGTGGCCCTGACTGCCGGCGTTTGTGCTTTCTCTCTGGGGAGCCCGGTCATCTGTTCCGCATGCGCTCATATCGAAAGCATAACCTGCAGTGTTTTTCCTCCGATGCGCAAAGGCACCAATTTTGTCAACGGCCCCGTGAGATTGAAGAGTACGTGACCCAGCACCCTCTGTGGTCCATGGCACGCCGTCAGTTCCGATCACCGTCACGTCGCCGATCATCGTTTTCTACGAATGCGCAGAACTCCGCGCGAGCGATGGCGGACCGCTCGCCCAGCCCTCGCCGGGAAAAGAGGACAGCGACCTCCGGAGGCGTGGTCGCTGGATACCGACGCTGTAAAGGCCCCCTGACGATGCAGAGGACGTAGACATCCGATGATAGAGCTTTGAAGACGTCGACGACAGCAGCTTAACTAAAGGACCGCTTCTCCCTCGACATACCCGTGCTTCTCGTACGTCAGAGCATTAGCGCGTTGATGGACACAGGAGCAGAGTTTTCAATTATCAGTGGGAAATTGGCAGCGCTTCTAAAGAAAGTTACAACTCCTTGCTCTGGCGTGCAGACCCGGGCGGCGGGTGGCCATGTTTATTACTCCGCTTGGACAGTGCACGGCTAGGGTCCAGATCAGCAACTCGACGTCCATAGTTAGCTGCCTGGTGCTCCGCGACTATTCTCGTGACCTGATTTTGGGCGTAGATTTTCTCCGTGAGAATGGTGCTATTATCGACCTTTGGCACAGCACCGTTACGTTTTCTACAGCGAAAGCCGACGACACCTCTGACGTTCGGCAACGCAGCTCAGCCCTTCGTATTTGCACTGAAAGTGTCGTGATCCCGCCGCGCTCCAGTGTTTTTGCAAGCGTCGAATGCTATGACGGGCTACGTGGACCTGCAGTCATTGGGGTCAACCTTTCCTTGCTGCTGACACATGGCATTTGCTCAGCCTGAAGCGTTGTCCACCTCCGTAACGGTCGGTCGGAACCCCTGATTACAAATTTTACGAGTGAACATCGTCACCTTTTCCTAGCTACTGCCGTTGCGTGTGCCAATAAATTGGCCGATGTTATTGAGTGCTTTGCGTCCGAGGCCATGGAATGTCCGGAAACGTCTCTGGATCGCATCGATATTAGCTCCGGGCTCTCATCGACTCAAAAGCGCGACCTCCGCGCCCTACTGCTCCTGTACAAAACTTGCTTCGCATACTTCTCGAAAGTGCGGCAAACAGCGATCACGAAGCATCGGATCATCACTTCCGCTGACGCTCGTCCCATACGACAGAAGCCGTACCGCATTTCCCCGAAGGAACGCGACGCCATCCAAACGCAGGTGAAGGACATGCTTACAGACGACATTATCCAGCCTTCTAAGAGCCCGTGATCGTCACCCGTCGTGCTTGTTAAGAAGAAGGATGGGATATTGCACTTTTGCGTTGTTTACCGTAAGCTGAACGCCATAACGAAAAAGGATGTCTACCCGCTGCCCCGCATTGACGGCTCACTCGACAGACTTCGCCGCGCCAAGTATGTTTAGACGATCGACCTAAGGAGCGGATATTGGCAGATTGAGGTTGATGAACGTTACCGCGAAAAAATTCCCTTCATCAAACCCGACGGCCTATATGAATTAAGGTGTTGCCCTTCGGCCTTTGCTCTGCGCCGGCGACGTCTGAGCGCATGATGGATGCTGTCCTGGCTGGCCTCAAATGACAAACCTGTTTAGTTTACCTAGATGGTGTTTTCAGAAACTTTCTACCAACACCTTGAACGCCTGCGGCCGCGTTGGATGCCTTGCGGTTGGCCGACTTGATACTGAAACCCGAGAAATGTCACTTTGGCTGCAAAAAGCTCAAGTTTCTCGGCCATGTTGTGAGCGCCGACGGCGTAAGACCCGATCCCGAGAAAACTGCCGCCATAGCCGAATTTACGTGTCCTACCACAAAGAAAACGCTCTAGCGCTTTTTGGGTTTGTGCGCGTACTACCGCCGCTTTTATCGCCGACTTCTCCAAGATCGCTAAGCCCCTCCTCACCCGTTTAACGCGGGACGATACGCCGTTCGTCTGGGCTGCGGAGCAACAGGCTGCTTTCCCAGAGCTGCGTCAACGGCTGCACACCACCCCTGTGCTGGCTCACTTCGATGAGGAGGCTGCTACCGAGATACACGCCGAGGCTAGCAACATCGAGCTTGGTGCCGTCCTGGTTGAACATCTAGAAGGCGTGGAATGTGTGATTGCGTATGCGAGTCGCACAGTCTCGCGCACCGAAATAAACTGCTCCACCTCGGAAAAGGAGTGCCTCCCTGTAGTCTGGGCCACGGTGAAATTTTGGCCTTATATCTATGGTCGCGATTTCAAAAGTGATCACAGACCACAATTCATTGTTCTGGCTGACCAATCTCCGGGACCCATCAGGCCGCCTAGCACGCTGGAGACCTCGCCTTCAAGAATTTGATTACACAATTGCCTATAAGTCCGGACGTTAACACGAAGACGCCGACACGCTCTCACGCACACCTGTTGAGCAAGCTGAACTCAGCGCAGAGGATGACGATCTTTTCCTAGGCTGATCAGCAGTTCGGACTTAGTGGCTAAACAGCGTGCTGACACTGACCTGCGGTCTGCCATAGATCACCTGGAGGGTGATGCTTCCAACGTACCTCGACACTTTTCCCGCCACTTGTCCTCTTTTCGTATTCGCAACGGCGTAATGTACAAGAAAAACTCCCCCAACGGTGACCGGACCTACCTCTTAGTCGTGTCCTCAGACCTCCGCGACCGCATCCTTTCGGCGTGTCATGATGAATCCACCTCTGGACATTTGGGATTTGCACGCACGCTCGCTCTAGTGCGTCAGGCTTATTATTGGCCTAAACTTGCAAAGACCATCCACCGCTGCGTCAGAGGTTCCCGGGATTGCAAACGTAACTCACTTCCGCTGAAGCCCGCAGGTTTGCTCCAACCAATTGCGTCATCTCGCACACCTTTTGATCAAGTCGGCATTGATCTGCTGGGCCCATTCCCTGGGTCGTCTTCAGGATTATAGTTGCGACTGATTATTTCGTGACGATAGCCATGTCTGCTGGTGCTTCATGCCTAGAACTAAGAAGTTCTTATTGCCGTACTCGTCAGCTCATTCAAAGATTGTCAAGAGAGAGATTGCTACGAACTGCTTCCGTAATGCACTGCAAAATAGTTGCCACCACAGCATGAATACTAGCTTCGATATCCAGTATGAACGTTTGGAGGCGGCCGGTTTTCCAAAAGAAC
This sequence comes from Amblyomma americanum, assembly GCF_052857255.1. Taxonomy (NCBI): domain Eukaryota; kingdom Metazoa; phylum Arthropoda; class Arachnida; order Ixodida; family Ixodidae; genus Amblyomma; species Amblyomma americanum. The sequence continues at coordinate 133,045,470 of NC_135498.1, read as the reverse complement.
TTCCGAGGGCCGCGGCCGAAACGCTTTTGAAAATGGTAAAGGTTCGAGACGTCAAAAGGATTGACCCAAAGACAGTGGAAAAGAGAAATTTTGAAGTCATGCCTTATGTGCATAAAGTCGCCCACACCATCAAAATGGTCGCCGGAAAGCAGGGCGTCAATGTAGTGTTTTCAGCTCCCTGCAAGCTTTCACGCCTCTGCTCACGTGTTGCACGTGGCAGCACTTATCGGCCGGTTTGTTCGATGCAGCATGAAAACCGCTACGTCAACTGTGCCACAGGTGTGGTTTACAAAATTCCGTTGACCTGCGAAAAAGTGTCTTTTGACTGGTTTTACTCCTGAACATGTACCAACTGACCCAGATTTCAACACTACTATTTAACTACGTCCAACAGCAATAGTAGATATCTTGATGAAGGTGCCCGAGGTGCATTTCTGCTGAACTGCAGCCAACGACCGTCCAATCGGTGCTTATGAAGCCAGTAGCTGGTGTTCGTTGCTGGCTATATTGCGGTTGTTTCACAACAACTAGCTAGCATGGTTACAGCGTTCCACATGGACAATATTCTGGAGGAGGCGCTGCAGAAACAATTCACGCAACCGCTTGTCATGCGGTGGCAACGAGAGGCTGGCGCATACAATGAAGGAGCGGTGAAAGGCGGTTGTCGCCCAGCTCTGCAAGGGTGAGGATCTGTTGCAGGCGGCTGCGCTCCGCCTGCAACTTGCCCGGACTCGCAGCCGCCTTCAATGGAGAGCCGATTACGGCGCGCAGGCAGAGCGCGACGCGAGCTGTGCTACAGACCCATACAACCCTTATTGTAGCAGTAGCTAAACTACGCTAGCACTTCGAGCCTTAAGCGTGGCGCCCCTTGAGCTCCGTGGCGGTGCCGTGGCTGGTCACCTGAAGCAGAGCACCTGTTGCTGCCGGCTGCGCGGCGCGCTGGCGAAGCCACGTCAGGGGTAGGGGGGAGTAAATCCACCTCCAGGGACGAAGATGAAGAAGGAACGCCCTGCGAAACGGAGCGGCGATAGACTGACTTTGCAATTCGACAGAGCGAGTTCCACTCGGCCATATGTCGCACTGGCGTCACTCCAGGTTTAACCAGAGCTATACCACAGCCAATTTCGTAGTGATAGTTACTTTACGCTAGCACTTCGAGCCTTCGGCGTGGCACCCCTTGAGCTGCGTGGCCGCTCTTGAGCTCCATGGAGGCGCCGTGGCTGGTAACGTGGTTGGTCACGTGGTGCGGAACAGCGGCCGGCGGTGCGGCGCGCCGGCGAAACAGAGCGGGGGGAGAGGGGGAGGGGAGAGTGAACCCAGATGTAGCTATCGTGTACCTCCGGGTTTAACCAGAGCTAAACCACAGCCATTTTTTGAGGCACTTATCGCCTGCAGAATATGAACAAAATTAGTGCAATTTTTCCTGTTTTTTTTATCAATAGTTTTTCTCCGTGTGTCTTGTTCACCGGTTTCTTTTCTGTGGTACACATAGTTTTTAGGGAACGGAGATGTATCAGTAATATATGCCGCAATCACCACCTGAGGATGATGTGTTTAAAAAAAAAAACGTAGAGGTTACGTTTCAAGCATTTCCTAAGTAATAAATTACAGGAGTCAAAAGTTTCCAGAGCATAAGTCCAATATTTCAGCAGTTTATTAAATGGCTTAGGACGATTATTAAGCACTCAAGGTTGTCTAAGTGAGAGCGATATTTCGCCTACGCGCTTCGGCGATTTTGAGGATTTTTTGGTCGTACATACCCCTCGATGCAGGCACTGTAGCCTACATGCATCCTTACATATTTCGATCCCATACTCTCCCCAGTACTGGCAAAAGATTACTAACGAAAGGACCGAAACTTAGCTTAATTTCAAACGCATACATGTGTAGGGCTAGCAGCGATGACATTTTACCTGTCCTGTGCACCTTGTTATATATCGGATATTTCCCCCTGTAAACTATGAATAAACGTTGAGGCCATATATTGATGCATGTGGATGCGAAGCGGCGCAGCAACCGTGTTAGTAACATCAAGACCCCTGTCAACAACAGTACCTACTTCAAACTTATTCGCTACCATAACTTAAACACGCATCTTTATCGAAGTTCTGTTTTCCGAAGCAAAACTTATTACAATCGCTGCCGGACATATCGATCTCGTAGAGATTACAAAGTAGTCGGGTAGATCGCTAATTCAACATAGAAAAATAGCAAAACATCAACTGATCTGTAACCTAGAAGGAAGAATACAATTTCCCACGCCAGTTACGTACTTTTTGGAGCGAGCCCACATGCGGCCCACACAATGCTCACTGGGCATTGCTAAGCCTACTCACCGGAACCGTAACAGCCACTGCTTTGGAACTAGTGTCTAAGAGTGTATCCAGTGCACTACAAATAGAATACTCGCTCATTAAAATAAAGGTACACTTGTCTTCTGCCAAGCCTTCCCCTGAGAAACAAGGCATGCGAGTGGCTCGGCTAAGGCTGAGTCAGGTTTCCTCCACTGCATGACAGCGATACGGCATGGAACTTGCATACGACAGATCGAAGGCAGCCTCAAGCAGACCCATAGTGCACCTTGTCAAGCGGTTTGTCGCGCGAAAAGTGATCGAAGAGCTCCGTTACGAGAAGCGCTAGTTAAAATGGCGCGGCGCGCATTTCGATATGTCGAATGGTCGCAGAAATGGGAGTTCGATATAGAGCGCGACATTCCTACACTTTTAATCAGGTCTTTAAAAGGAATAGTCTGGGCGCTCGATATATCTAACTGTTCGAAATATCTTGGCTGGATATATACGGATTTGTCTCAATTAGTAATTTTAATAACTAATTTTTCTTCTGGTGCCGCGGAGCACTTTGGACGCTTTCGTTAGTGCGATTATTTGCTGTAAACGTGTACATGCCTCTGCACGTCTCAAGCGGTTTCGCTTGATCGTGAATCGGGTGTTGTATCTGGTACTGCTACTACTACTTTCCGGAGATAATGAGTTTAATCCTGGTTCTCTCACTGCAAACAACATGGAACTGCTCAAGAGTACAAAATGGTCAGGCAGCTATCATGGCTAAGTTAGATACGATTGATACAAGGATCGCGAAGCATGACGCAATTATAGGGGATATAAGCAGTAAATTCGATAAACCTAGTGGACAAATTGAACCGCTTGATAAACTGGTCATGGGACAGGGAAATGAAATTAAACACCCAACACAACCAGTTAAGCATTTGCAGAGCAAGAATACTGATCTTGAAATTCGAAGTCGCCGGAAAAATCTTGTGTTTTATGGTGTTGAAGATGACAAGCAATTAGAAATGTGTGATGAATCTGAGAATGTAGTCAAAAACATCTGTCTGGCAAAAAACATCTGGCAAAGACAACTGTGCAAAGGGCGCACCGTGGCGGTCGTTACAATGGGGAAACTAGGCGACCTATAATTGCAAATTTCGCTTCCTTTAAAAAAAAGCAGAATGTTTTGGGTAGAGTGAAAAAGTTTAAGGGTTCGTCCTAAAGCGTGGATCAAGATCACTCACCAGAGACGCGAAATGTGCGGAAGCGATTGTGGGAATACGCAATACTTCAGGGAGCGGGAAAAAGTAAAATTCAATTAAACTACGATAAACTTATCATTGACAGAAAGGCTTTCATGTGGGACAAAGAAAAACAGGTTGTTCTTCCCGCCGTGGGACGACGACAACCCAGTGTGATAAAGAAAAGCCTCCGACGGGACTTCGTGGCTGTAGTGATTAACTGCAGAAGCATAGTAAGTAAAGTTGATGGGTTTGCCACACTACTTGAGTAAGTAAATGCAGACATAGTTTTTGGTACGGAATCATGGTTAGATGCATCAATTCAGGATAGTCAGCTGTTAACACTGCAAGCGATGCTGTTCAACTCCAATCCAATCAATTAATCCAATCACTTTCGCTATCTAGTGGACTCAGTGATCACAGTCTCTTGTTTTTCGACCTAACCATTGAAATTTCCGCCCACCAACCATCCGTCAAATACATCCGCGATTATCGTAATACCGACTTAGCGAGTGTGAACTCCGACCTCGATCAATTTTTCGCTGCTTTCCTCCTATCCATGTCTACGAGATCCGTTAATGAAAACTGGTGCCTTTTTAAGCACAAACTTTTGTCGCTCATTGACGCTTACGTACCACTCATATGCTTCCGCGGCGACGCCACTAAGCCTTGGTTTTCGAATGCCTTGCGCAAATTATCGCGGAAGAAAAAACGCCTCTTCCGTAATACCAAAAATTCTACATCATCTGTCAAATGGAACAAATACTTCGCCAGTCTTCGCGAATACACCCAGTTATTACGGTCGTCTAAAAGAAAATTCTACAATCATGATCTCCTAGACATAATGCGCTCTAACCCAAAGAAATTCTGGAATCTGATAACGCCCAACAAAAACAGCTCATACAACATTTCTTTGAGAAGACAAGATGGCACACACGTTCCGCTTTCAGAACGCTCTGATACTATGAATTCCTACTTCACCTCAGTCTTCACAAACGAACCACCGGACAACAGGACTACTTTACCGCAACTTAATTTTGATTCAATGCCACCTGTTACCATCACATCTGAGGGAATTTCTAAGCTCATCGAAAATCTCAAGCCGTCTACTTCCCCAGGACCCGACAACATACCTGCCAAAATCCTCAAAGGAACCAAAGAATTGTCTAGCCAAATCCTACAGCTCATTTTCGACCAATCCCTAAAGACCGGCCAAATTCCGGACGATTGGAAAACAAGCAAAGTTGTGCCCGTTTTTAAGACCGGTGACCGCTCTGACCCCTCGAATTATCGTCCTATTTCATTAACATGCATCTCGTGTAAACTCTTTGAGCATATACTGTACTCCAATATTGCAGATCACCTCGATAAAAACTCTTTTTTCTTTCCCAAACAGCATGGTTTCAGGGCAGGCTTCTCATGTGAAACACAACTCTTCGAATTCACAACTGATCTTCATCTAAGTCTAGATTCTTTATTTCAAACAGACGCCATTTACCTAGATTTCTCTAAAGCATTTGATCGCGTTCCTCACGAACGTCTCATCTGTAAACTCGCATGCCTGTCACTCGACCCTCTAGTCTTTTCCTGGATTCGCTGCTTCTTGACTAATCGCTCGCAGTTCACCGTCATCGCTAATCACGTATCTGCAACTACCGTAGTTATCTGCGGTGTACCCCAGTGTTCCGTCCTTGCTCCGCTGCTCTTCCTAATCTTCATCAACGACCTGCCATCTGGAATCTCGTCATCTGTCCGTCTTTTTGCGGATGATTGCGTCATTTATCGCCGCATATCTGATAACACTGACCAGGAATTATTACAGGACGACCTAAATAAAATACAGAAATGGTGCTCCGACTGGCTCATGCAGCTTAATATTTCGAAATGTAAATGCGTGCACATATCACGCAAACGTTCCATTACTAATTTCCAGTACTCCCTGAACTCTGTGGCGCTGTCAGTAACGAATTCTTACAGGTACCTTGGCGTCGAAATAACGAACAAATTAACATGGTCAGATCACATTATCAAACTTTGCGCAAGCACTTCCAGAGCTCTTGGCTTTATCCGAAGATCACTATCAATGTCCCCTGCACCAATCAGACAACAAGCATACGAAACATTCATTCGCGCTAAAATAGAATATGCCTCAGCAATATGGAACCCTCACCAGGTCTACTTAATACAACTGCTCGAAGCTATCCAGAATCGGGCAGCGCGCTTCATAACGTCGCAGTATTCGTCTCGACACAGCATTACCAACCTAAAATCGTCTCTCGGCCTTGAACATTAGCATTCCGCAGAAAAGTATCAATTCTTTGTCTTTTCCACAAACTATACTTTAACTTCCCCGCACTACGCCAGACTTAGTTATCCACTCCCTTACGCTCATCTCGCCGATTATTCAACTCCCTCAGCATTCAGCGGTTGCATGGTTCATCCAACGCTTTCAACAAATCTTTCCTTCCCATCGCCATAGAGGAATGGAACTATCTTCCTGAAACCGTTGTCATCGAAACTAATCCCACCAGATTTAGGCAGCTAATAACAGACCACTTGATCCAACTATAGCTACTTCCCTCGCGATGCTCTGCGTGCAATTTGAACTGCTTGTGTTATTGTGACACCCCCCCCCCCCCACAAGTGTTTTCCCACTTATTTAATTTCCGTACTTTTTAATGTGTAATTTATATACTACTGCTTTGCCATGTATATTCTGTTCTATTTGAATCACCTGACGCTAATTTCACGTCAAACTTGTTATTCTTGTTATTCTTGTTATGCTTTTTTATGCTTACATGCCTTTGTGTGACCGTTTCACATCACTGTCTCCCCCCCCCCCCTTTATGTAATGTCCCAGACGGGATCTTTAAGGGTTCAATAAATGATGATGATGATGATGATGATGATGATTTAACACTAATCCAGGCTTGGTGTTTGAAATGAAAAATGTATTTGAATACAGAAAAATGTGCCTACCTTTGCTTTTCACGAAAAAGAACAACATTCTGGCTCAGAGTCACATAAATAATGCATTAGTTAGTGAGGAATGCACATACATATACATAGGTTTCATAATGTCGAATGACTATTCATGGAGTACACATGTGGATCATGTGGTAGCCAAAGCTGGTAGGGCGTTGAATTTCCTTCAATGTAAGTTGAAGTGTTGGCAACCAAACTTTAAGAATACTGCTTTCATGTCGTGTGTGCGTCCTATCACGGAATAAGCCTGTACTGTATGGGACCCTTCACAGCAATCGTTGATTGACAAGCTGGAGAGAATCCACAACAGGGCAGCAATGTTTGTACAGGGAAGGTACGCGCGAAGAGATAGTTTTACGGAAATGAAAAATTATTTGCAATGAGAACCCCTTGCTTGTCGTAAAAGGAAGTTAAGACTAAAAATTTTCTACGTAGTATTTCACAATAGATCCGGCATAAATAGGGAAAATTATTTTAAACATCTCTTTTACGTTTCAAAACGACATGATCATTCTTGCAAAATTCGAGAGTACCGTGCCAGGACAAACTTGCTGCCAATTCATTTTTTGCCAAGACTGTGCAACAGTCGAATCGCCTATCGAAAGTGCAAGTGTACTCTGTAAATGAAGATGTCTTTTCTGCAAATTTGTGACCCCCTGCTGTAACGCCTTCGGGCAATGCGGGGTAATTATTGAATAAAGATTAAATAAAAAGATACTTGAGATTCCCTGCGCTCCGAAGAACGACAATGTCTGCTACAAGAAGGCAGTAAGTGGTTCTTTTCTTGCTGTCATTTCTGGCCAGAAGCGCGGTGTGAAAGAAATTGTATGGCTGTGCCTGGATTTCCCACTAATAAATTATTGAGAGGAAGCGTTCCATTATTTCGTGGTTCATTACACGGATCGCCACTTTTGAGATGCAGAAAAACCATTTGATATAACAAAAGGCCTGATGCTTTTCGTTATGATCGCACTTCCAGTCTTCTCTCGATGTCACGTGCAGGTGCCGCAAGCTACTTTCCGGGGATTTCCGTTTGTCTTCGCTTTGTTCGTGTCCATTCAAACACAATGAAAATCCCTAGCAGAACGGCGACCGTGGTGTTCAGAGCAGCTAGCATCCGATAGAAGCCGTCGTACGAGCCCATAGTGTCCCGAAAGTACCCTGAAAAATACAAAAGAAAAAGAAACACAGCACACAGAGGCATTTTTATATTACAGCCTGTCGTTACAAGGTATGCACCACAGGAACTTTTGCACCTTTTACTCTTAATGCTTAACTACTACTCTTGAGTGCACTGTTACTTCAGAACATTATTCTTGCTGAATTAGTATGGGGTGCATGAACGCAATAAGATCTTCATAATATATCACTCACGAAAGAAATCATAACTGGGGACATTCGCCAACCACACTATACCTGCCTGCAGTGCATAACGTCAAAATATGTGGAACTTTATAATACTTGGGAACAATTATAACAAAGTTATCATTGAGAATAATTTACCAAGAATATTAACTTTCTAAAGAACATAGGCGTTGATCTTCGGGATATTTTCGTAGTGTACAAAAGGTACGCGAGTAGGAAGAAGCCTGAAGGTCTCTTAGAAAACTCAAAATAAGCGACAATCAGCGGTGGCGATAGCAGCAAATGCGCTGTGCGCTCCTCAAAGATCTGAGTGCAGGTCGCTGTGGGCAGCGTTTGCTTTAAATAGAGCAGGTAACTTTCAACATAAGTCGTCCAGCTTCGACGCTGCTTTTGAACATTGTTTAAACAGTCGCACACAGCTGCAATTTGAAACAAGCATGGGTTCCTCCCGGCTGACAATGTCAGAATGTTTTCTGCAAGTAATCGTTCTTTCTGGCAGTAAAGAGAGCCCCGGTGGGATTCGAAAGAAAATAAATGCACGTGCGGCCTTTCGCAATCTCTTTTTTTTTACTGTTCTGTGATGGGTGCCCTTAGGGGCATGAGAACACTTCATGGCACCTGCACTGCTTTATGATCTCCAGAGCATTCTTCACATCTTGGTGCGAGTCGGTAATGCGTGTTTTTCTTTCTTCATGTTCGCACAATTTTATAGGGTGATGAAGCAAGGCAAAAGGAAGTTAGCTTTAACCGGCGAAAGGAATAAATTATTATGAGTAGTTTAGATCCTTCAGGCCACCATAATATCGTGTTTCCACACACGTGTAGTATGTCGCTAAAATACGTTCATCTGAACAACGCGAGGTGAAAACAGTCCTAAAGTTTGATTAAGTTCAGACTTTGAACCAATCACAATAAAGAACCATTAAACAACCTAGGACGCTTGCTCGGTTCTGCGGTACACTACTGAAAATGGCGTTTGCAATTGGGCGGCATTTCGGCCCCTTTATTCTTTCTCTTCTTGGCGAAGACCAGTCTCGTCAGCCTTACGAGCAGTTGTACTAGACATGCGATGAATCATAGTAGCTAAATATCTACTGAATATGTGCACGCTCAAATTTGTTTTCTGGGGGTACTTGGTTCTTTTGGTGCTTGTGTTGCCAAATCTTGCGTTTCTCCCCACTCTCTCATACGTCTTCTCGACAGCATGTCATGACTCTTGAATCGAAACTAGAAAGTAGCGGGTCTGGGGAGGCAGACGCAAATTGGTTATATTACGTTGTAAAGCGTTATGAGCGAAAAGGAATAGTTAGTAACCGCCATGGTTGCTCAGTGGTTATGGCACTCGGATGCTGACCCGAAAGACGCGGATTCGATCACTGCCGCGGCGGTCGAATTTCGATGGAGGCGAAATTCTAGAGGCCCGTGCACTGTGCCATGTTTGTGCACGGTAAAGAACCCCAGGTGGCTGAATTATCCTGAGCCCTTCACTACGGCGTCCCTCATAGCCTTAGTCGCTTTGGGATGTGAAACTCTCTTTACAACACTAATCCAGAGCATTAGTACTTGCTTGAAAAAGGAACGGCCAAAAAGCGCACGTATGCAATGCCTTCTTGCATAAACGACATCAAATAAAAGGGCGTGGTAAATTATTTGAAGGAAAAATGCTACCAAAGTTTTCCTGGAAAGCTCTACAAGATGCACGCTTTGCTTACGAATAGCAATCCACTTTTTTCATGTTCATGTGCTGCCACCTCGCGTACAACGCTGGAAGCTCATTGGAAGGGTCAAGGCCGGTCGTGACGCGCGCTTTCGCTCTCTCCTTACGGCCTGAGCAGGCGCCAAGGGGACAATGCATTTTTTTCTGCTCTGCTCCACCGCTGATCTCCGCGAGAGGGCGCAGCGAACCAACCCTTATTGCGGGGGCGCCGGAGCCGGTTTTGAGCAGCAAGTCGCCACGTGCGCGGGTCCATTTTTTCACGTGCTGGTTTTGTCGCTGTGCTTAAATGTGTGAACGAAAGGCTTGCCATGTAAAGTCATCAATACGCCTGCCCCATGCTTCTCTCGCCATGCTGACAAGGTCACCTTCCCCAGTAAGTTTCTGCGTCGGACTTCTCGTGGATAATCTCTCATAAACTTGTGAAGTGAAGCTTCGCTATAGTGTGGCCATGGTGTACTGTTGTGTGCCGTTCTGTCAATCGCGGTCCGGAAAGACTCCCGGTGTGTCGTTTCACCAGTTTCCAGTTGACCAGGAACTGTGCACCAAATGGAAAAAAAAACATTTCTCGGGAGAATCTCGTCATTAATGACAAATCACCCTCAACTACAGCATGCAGCAAGCATTTCTTGGCGAGTGGCTACGTAAGTGATTCTAAAATAAGAAAACTGGTTCCCAGTTTAGTTCAAACTGTATTTTAAGGGTATCCTTCTTACCTAGCACCCAGTGTGAAGAAAGCCCGCAGGACCCTAAAGGTCAGAGACATTGCTCCTTCCAAGAAGCCAGCAAAACGAAAGGCAGAACCGGAAAATTGCGAGCATGCATTGTTAGAGTCGCCTGAAGGTGAAACCAAGCAGATGGCTACTGCATGCACGCAAACAACAAACAACGATGCGCAGCGAGATAGCCGATACCGTTTAACGACAGCGAAGCTTCGTTCACAGGTAGCGTACTATCGCTCCATGGTCTCAAAAGCACAGCAGCAACTAGAAGCAGAAAGGAAGGTGGTATCCACATTTCACGATGACAAGCGCTACTCATCTCTTTAGAATATTGCTTCAGACGCTGAAAAGGGGGAGAAAAACGCTGTCTTCCTGGAGCACCGCCACCAGAACTCGCGAGTCAGCTCCATTCTCTTTGCTTTCAAGGACGCAACATCTACGACGCAGTTCATGAAAGTGATGAAGAAATGATTCGACATTCATGACACAACATACAAGGGAAGTGACTGCAAAATGCCCATCTCCGAGGAAGACGATGCCGGCTACTGTGGCTGCAAACTGAGTTTTGCAGCTACGTGAATAATATTCAAGACTGTTCCATCGCCACTGGCGTTGGGAACTTCACAGAGGAAAAGTACCGTGCCCTACTTTTCACCACGAAATTCACAGTGGAGGTAACTCAATTTCTACTGAGAAGAGGCGTCAACTTATACGTTCTCACTAGAAAGTTCAACAGTGATCCTGTCGAGGCATTGTTCGGAAAATTGGGCTTTATGTGCGGAGGTAATGACGCGTTGGATGCAAGAGCCGTTACAGCAGCTCTGCATCACATTGTGAAGAAAAAAGCACTGCTATCGAAAGAAGCCACTAATCACGGTGAAGACGCTGAAGAAGCGGCCGCCTCTGTTTCCCAAGATGTAGTTGAAGAACTGAAAGCTCTGGGAGCACATCATCCAGCTCCGGCTGCGTCTGTTACTTATTCAGGCTAGGTGTACGTAGGCGGCTATATTGCCAAACTTCGGCTATATTGCCAAAAGCGTCACACCCAAATAATCTTGGGTGTGAGACTTGCGTTATGCTTGTGACGACGAACAAGACTAGCAGCCCTCTTTACAAACTTCTGCGTGCCCAGGAGAATGGTCAACTTCACAATCCAAAGCCAGAATTTCTAGCGCTCTTGGAAATTACTTCGACGTTTTTTTAAAAGGCGTTCAAGGATCCTCCACGATCAAATATTCTTCAAACCTTACAACTAATCGTTGAGCCACATCTTGAAGATTCTCCCCTCCTATGCTGCCCGGAAGGTGTTGACAGGAGCCACGCCAAACGCTTAGCACATCTGATCTCGGAAAAGTTTCTCCGAATTCTTCTCGTCAATTACACAAACAAATTGACAGACCAAAATGACAAGCCGTCTGGGTTTATCCACAAACCAACGCGCAAGCATTTCAGGCTCTAAACGACATCACTCGGAACTGGCAGTCACACGACAATCTTGAATAATTCATTACAAGCAGTTCTTGTTATTGCTGTAAGTTCTTTCAACTATGGGAAACGTTGTCAGAGTTTCAAAGAGCAAATGATCTGTCTTATCTTTTGTGTTTCGTGCAGTGCGAACAGATTGAACAGATGCGTTTGAAGGCATTGGAGCGGCAAATCCTATTATTGTCAGAATACATTTTGAAGTACCGACAGGCACCTTGCAGGCCTTTGAGATGAAAATAAATGTTTCCTAACCCTGGTTGTTACTAAAATACCTTGCTTCAATTTTACTCGAGCCAGTCCCAAATGATCCAGCCGAGCTCTGCGCCATCATTGCATGCCAACTTCAATGCTTTGAGATCCATCTACTACTTCCCTGCTTCGCATGCATATATAGCGACGGCTGCATAATACACGGTTGCCAGGTTCTTGTTCAACGCTGGCAGCCGTTCAGTAACAAGTGCAACGTGTCAGAACCAGCGCGCACCGAGGCTGCCTCCAGCGAACATTTCAGCGGCTCTCTTCGAGCGGAGAGGGTAGGCTCGCAGCGCCGCCGGAGAGATGCGGTGGTAGGCCGCAACTGCCCCTCTCGCACAAGCCGTAAGAGAGAGAGCGCGCTCCCCTAGAGACAGGCCGTGGAAGGGTACTGTGCGCCCAACCCAGCCGGACTGAGTGCCGCTGCGGAGCACGTTTTGTTGGAATCTGTCAACGATGGCGTGTTCTGGGCAGCACCTGGTGCATGGAGGATTTATAGGATTGGCTGAGGGCTGGGTGCGAAGCCCGAGGCAGGCTACTGTGCCCACCAAAGAGCAAATTCTTCACTATCTTCGATAATGCGGCATGCGATGCGATCGCCAGCTGAGCAAGCGCCACCGCTTCGCAGATGAAGGCTACATACCGTACAAACTTTTCAATGAAATATTCCCGGTCAGTGAGGCTGGCGTTTTCCGCTGTATATACCTGCCATCCATGAAAGGCGGATACTACATCGTGCAAGCCGTAGCACAGAAAACGACTGGGGAGAACAGTTTTCATAATCCCGCCGCGGTGGCTCAGTAGTTACGGCGCTCGGCTGCTGGCCCTAAAGACGCGGTTTTATCCCGGCCGCGGTGACAGAATTTCTATGAAGGCGAAATTTTAGAGGCCCGTGTACTGTACGATGTCAGTGCACGTAAAGAACACCAGGTGATCAAAATTTCCGGAGCCCTTCAGTACGGCGTCCCTCATAGCCTGATTCACTTTGGGACGTTAAACCCCACTAAAACAAACCAAACCAAGTTTTCACAAGCAATCGTTGTGCTCAAGCGCTCCCGGATAGCTACGCGAGCTATAAAACCACAAGCGTACTCGCAACATGGCAGCTCTGCTAGCATTTTACTTTATTTTCGCACAGCACACCGCTGCATAGGTTAAACCAAGTATGCGCGTCCATAAAGACGTGCGCGAGAAGCGCACATTGAGCCATTCCCGCGATACCACGCAGAACGTTTCATCATGGATATGATGCGAACACGCGCATAACGCGCCTTCTTCTTCTTCTGCCTCTTAATGCGTGGCATAAACCCAAACTAGGGGATTGGCCATGGTGTAGTGGCATAAACAAGGAAATTTCTATAGGGGATTACGACAAAATTTTAGCACCATTCGTGAATGCTCTCGTAGCTTCTTTTTCGTTGTCCGCTCCATCGCGCGTTAAAAGCGGCTCACAGCATTTGCCCATTTGGCCTTCTTGCTTAATTTGAGAAAGCAAAAAGCGTCGGAACGAAGTCCGTGTGCCGCGGTGACATTCGAGGCCTTCCTGCCCATGAATAAACCATTTCGTGATAGACTGCACACGCATTGAACCACCGCACCTCGTCCGTACCTGTCACAAAGTGATTCTCGCACAGTTTAATGGACGTGTTTGACGGTGCCCAATGGCGGCCACGATCGTCGAGCCGGCGAACGGCTTTTATCCACGCTTCGCATCGAAGGCGGTCCCGGAAGCGTTCGCAAAGCGAAAAAATTCGAGTTTTCTTCCCTTTACATATTGGGTACTAAAGCCTTATGCAACACATGTCGTAGGTATTGCCAAATGCGTCGCACTGAACGCCCGACGGCTGCAGCAACGCACCCGGAGTAGGAAGCCGGTTTGTTTACACTTCCACGGCCGGTCTCGAGTGGAGCGCGCGACACTTCCAACATGTTTCGCGACACCGCCGCCAGGGGATGGGCGCATACCCAGTCGCGTCGTGAAAAAGGCGGATTGTACCACATAAAGCGCCTCTTGGTAGAAAACAAATGAGCGCAATGATAAGAAATGGCGCCACATTACGGACGCTCCCGAAAGCTTCGGAGCATCACGCACCACAGTGGCACAAACAAGAACACGAAACGTAAGGCCGGTTCACTGGTACGTTCGTCCTATACTTCTATAAGCTCGCGGACCCACGTGCTACGGGCGGATGGCGAGGCTCAATTTTTCGAGCACCAGGCAGAAGCTTCAAGATTAAAACCTGTCCCGCTTGAAGGTATGATGCCGGACCATAGAAGCGCGCAACTGCTCGGTAGCGGCACCACGTAGGTAGAACAGCGAAATGACGTTACCTTTGGTGCACAAAATTATATTCGACGTCATTTTTCCATTTGGTGCGCTGGCGCTCGGAACGTCACTCACTGTTTTCGCCACTCTTTTTCTGTGTTGCTCTGAAAAAGCAACCTGAATTGCACCAACCCTAACAGTGGCAGAGCCAACCATCGCAGGGGAGGTGCGTGAGCACTTAACGTTAGCGTCACTGCGCCTGGAGTGGTATAAGGGCTCTCACCGACCAATGAATGCAAAGAGGGACGAATATGGCTTATATGGACAGGAATAACTTATTAAAGATGAGTGTCACACGCTTAAGGGGGACCTTAAGTGCGGCGTTCAGTTTTATTGAGCGAGAATTAAGTTCCCCACTCGCCTATTTCCTTCACCGATTTCGCCGATATTTGCCAGCTTGACGCTTGAAATGTGAGCTTCGAACCGAAACCCATGTGAAAACCGAACTGCTGGCGCACGTAACTCCATTTGGCTTAACCACGCTAAATCATACGTCATTTGAAACAAAATTTTCCCTATAAAACTGCTGCTGACGGTTAAGGAAATCTTCACGAGCTATCAGAGAATTCAGAGAGTTAGTAAGGAAAGAAGAGCAATTTTTTAATACGGGAAAGTAGGTGTAGTGCAGAAAGCGTTTCCTTACGGCCACGTTTGAGAGTTGTCAAAACCTGCTAGCACTGCTAAAGGACGAGGATATCCTGCGCCCCCACATTAAAGCATGGCTGTGAGGCTTGCACATTAATCAGCTATTCTTGCTCGTATCTGTGTTTGCATATCAAAATATTTAGTTAAATTTTCCTGCTCGCTACTAATATATACCTGTTTTCTGCGTACAAAATTTCACGAATAATAGTTGCAACATATTCTTAATAGAAAATGTCAACATTGTCTTAATTCTGGAAAAAATTCTGAACACATATCTTTAAGAAGACATACATTAATTTGTTTTTATATACCATTTATAGAGCATATAACAAAACTGAAGCAATCAACCGTTGCCCGATTTCATTCTGTGAGGTGTTTCCTTCTGAAACTCAGGAGTACTGATTTCTTTTTTCCGTATATTGAAAAATATTTGTATGTACCGGACGGGAAAATTTTGCGCTCCTTGACAATATTGCTATAGTTATAAATAAAAAAAATATCTTCACGCAAACAGCAATCTTTAGCTTCACAAGATGCAGCAAATATATAGTAAAACATTAAGAACAAATTGCAGGAAAAGTTGTCTGGTTATAGGTAAAATGTCCCTTGAATACGCAAAACTGGTGGTTTGAGAGAATGGTTCCAAGTTTCGTAGCGTAGACGCAGTGCTTAAGTATGCCGTTTGCATAGTTTTCGTAATCACATCCTTCTGTCTGCGTTATGTTGCCATTCTCGACACATTCCTCTACTTCTTCAGTTCTTTCCCTCTCCTCAGAAGCCCGGGATTGCTGGCCGAATGTAAGTCTGTATTTTCCAGCTGTTGTCTGTTATGCTATAGGGCATATTACGTTATAGTGATTTGCACAAAACGCGTGCTTCTTTTCTATATTTGGGAGAGAATAGCCAATGAGCTCTCTTCTCATTGCATTTGAAAAACTCCACGCACCTAACAAGCTCGAAACACTGGGTTGGGTGAAAAAAATAAAAACTGATGCTAGTCCAACATTGCGGAAAAGCAAGTGCGTTCAGTGCTGAATTTTTGAAAGACGCGAATTGTTTGATCAATATGTTTTATACTGTTAATAAAAAAAAAGCTCTGCCCGTCGCCGTACTTCAGGAGATTTGGCGTTCCTGTGACGATCCAAAGGTCGAGCGTTCGATCCGGGACGGATCAGAAATATTTCGTCCTTCCCAACAGTGAAGAAAAGACATTGATTGCTGTAGCTCCTACACACTGTACTTTCGGCAGTCAATGAGTACCTTCTTCAAGCGCGTCTAGTCTTCGATTGCGATCGCAGTTGAACCTCGCTTGCGCGTTTTCTAAGGCATTTGTTTGTTCTACTGCGCTGTAATTAGTAGTATACTTTCTTAAGAATCCTGCGTCGGCGATGTGTGAAGTCTTATGTTCAACCCCACGGCTGCTTTAACAGATCGGCTTCGCTTGCTGCTGCTTTAAAACACTAACCCGTGGACAGTCTATCATCCTGAGTGTTAAACTGGCGGCCTCTTGCTCTGTAGTTTCTATATATTCTTCACCAACTTTTATCTGCGCTCGTATGATTTCACAAAACGTGGCTGGTATGCGCTTGATGTTGAAACATCAGCCACCGCAGGTCTCTAACCAAAGCCGGAAACTGAAAAAGAGGCTTGAAGAGCGTCTCCGACAAATAAGCCAGGGACAAATAAGCCAGGCACCTCCCGCACCATACCAATATGGGGCGGGTGCGCCAGCCACTGCGATTCAATGTTACGGCATCCACCCTAACAATACTCGTCGCTTGTCGTGATTACAAGCCAGCTAATGCAGGGTAATTCGCGTTCAATCTATTCCTAACCTCAATAATAGGGAAAGAGAAAAAATGTGGAAACAAGCATAAGTCGTAATTGGTTTGAGTCAAAATCCGCGGTTGGCGGTCAGTTCATTAACCCTAATCTGTCCAAAAATATTCTTATCGCTAGCTCAGACTAAGCCGCGCGAAAGGAAAAAATGGCCGGCATATTTTTTTCTTTGAAAATAAGTGCTAGTTAACTGAAGACGCTATAACTCCAGATACTGTGATGTTTGATTCTTTCGTAAATATGACAGAAAATAAAACAAGAATACAGATCATACAGGGCGACACGACTGAAGATAGCGAACATGTTTTTGTGGAAGAATTCTTCCTTTCAACAAAACAGTTCAAACCTATACAAATCTTTCTGCCATTCTTTATGCAAAACTGGTATTATGATATTAATCTTAAGCACTTGTACGCTTCTTTTTCAATTACTGTTTGCAATAGCTACTTGCGTCTAGTTGCAGTTATTTCTCAGCTGTGGGAAAGTTTTGCATTCATGTGAGTTTACACTACGAAAAAAAGAATAATGTAATGCAACTATAACAAAAAACTATAATTTAATTGTCTTATTTCGACACCTTATTTGAAAAGATATAAACAGGGCAATTCTGAGCTTGTTACATAGATCTACATAAATCACTGGTGAATTTTAATTAATACGCTCTGGACGTAAGGATTTGAAATTGCTTCGCCAAAGAGGTGGTCAATATATTTGTGACGGCATTTGCACATGCCATAGGTTGTCAGGAGAAAACAGCGTGTTACCGGACTTACCGATAATGGACGCACTGCCCAGAGACACTGGCACCATGACCAGTCCAAAGAGGCCCGAGCAGGAGGCTAGCCTCTCGATGCCAAGGTACTCAGCAAGGAGAATTCCACGTATCGCCGACGAGTACCCGTGTACGACCGTTTCAGCGACGCGCAAAGCGGCGATGGAAGCGAAGGACCCGGTGTGCGGCAAGGCTAGCGCGCAGATGGCTTCCAAACCGTAGGAGCTCGCGAAAAGCGGGAAGCGGCTGACTGGGATCCAGTCTGAGATTGGCACGATGAAGATGCGCCCAAGAAGCATTCCAGCGGCGGCGAACTCCACAAGATGCGTGGCGACGTCCACATCGATTCCCTTGTCCACGGCGTAGTCGACGATCGTTGTGCTGAACGACACGCTTGAGTAATCACCAGCCACTGTTGCTATGAGGAACACGTAAAACGCTGGCGTTCGAAAAACTTCTGTCGCGAATCTGCGCAGGCTCCGAACAAGGCTTGAAACGGAAGACTCCGAGCCCCTGCGAGATTCTTCAGGCAGTTGGGGAGATTTTCTCCTGACTTGAGTTATTTCCTCGGCGACAACTGGTTCAACGCAAACTGTATTCACAGACTTTTCAGCCTTTCTACCCGATTTCCATGTCGTGGGATGTTTGAGACTGCTTAGAGTAATTGTCGCCGGAGGCTTATGATGATCATCCACTTGTACTCTCGTTTTGGTACGTGCGTACGTCCGTAGAGGCCAAAAGGAACATTTTGTAAAACCATTTTTCAGGCTGTTCCATTTGACAGGAGAAGGGTTTTTGAGAAGCATGCTCAGGGGCACGGCATGCAATAGTACGCCCCCGGTCATGAGAAGGGTGCCGTCGAGGGCGTAGTTTGCACGAAGGTAAGCGAGGAACGCCGGGCCCAGCAGCCCGGAAACACCCCACGCGATGAAGGTGAGTGATAAGGCTGTTCCCTTGTATTTGTCGAAGCACATGAGGTGGTAGATGGAGACGGAGGCGAGGTACATGCCCAGTCCCAGACCTGCAGGCCAGTAATTGTGAACATTAATGCACCGTTACTCGAACCGAACACATCGCGAGGGAAGCACTTTCTCTCGTTGCAAGCGAAACAAGCGTGTAAATTACTGTCTTTGCAGTACAAAGTGAAGAATTATGCCACGTATAGACGCGAAAAAACGAGAAAAGAATAGGTGCAGAGCACTTCCATTGCAAACGAATTTGTGAAAACACGTTTGAAAGTGAACACACGCCAAAGTTGCAAAGCACTCAACTTTCTGCGCTGTCCTTCCACATATATATAAGTACCAATCTAATAAGTACGATCTGAAATTTTGCGTAGCCTTCAAGATGTTACACTTGAATTTTCGCTTCCTTTAGTTTTATATATGATCACTTACAGTTTCCATTAGTGCTTGTGCAGCCTGAAATAGCATAACTCTGCAACACCTCAATCATAACGAGATCTGTTTGATGCTCATCACCGCAAATTTGGAAAAGCTGTAGAGATATAAGCTGAACGGCTTGGTGCGTAAAGATTTACGTTTCTGTCAGCACCTTGTGCGGAAAAATGTTTAAGCTACAACCAGTTTTGAACTTCCTAGGGTAACGTTGGCTCTGGAACCGCAATCACACACAAAAAAGTTTGAAAATCTTCCATGAAATGAAATTGGTTTTTGGGGAAGAAAATGGTGCAGTATCTGTCTCACATCTCGGCGGACGCCTGAATTGCGCCTCAAAGGAACAGATAAAAGAAGATAAAGAGGTGTCGTGGTGGAGGGCTCCGGAATAATTTCGAGCACCTGCCGATCTTTAACGTGCATACATTTCGCAAAGCACACGGGCGCCTTTGAACCTTCCATTGCGAGAGTTTTCCTCTACACACAAGCTGACTTATGATGGCATTGCATAAATACTTGAGCTGTTTCGTTTCCTGAACGTTTTCAGATCTACAGCAGCTGAGATTAAGCGTAAACTCGGGCGTCACATTCTGCTCTCGAAAGCTCAATGTCTTTTTTATGGTATTTGTGGTTTTAACGGTAACCTTGTTAGCGCAGATTTGTCGCGAAGAGTTGGTAGATTTTGAAATCTGTTCATTCTCAAACCAGCACTGGAAAAGCTCTCAAGTTACTGCCTTGCGTCGGCAGCCTTACTTTGTTCTGTGTGCCCGCTCCAGCGGGGTGCCTCCGCTTCTTGGGTATTTCATGTACAATATTGAGCCAAATCACTATATCCTTTTCAGGCACCGAGAGTTTTTAAAATGCCATCTATTTAACCAAATGCTGAATTTGGGAAGCAGGTCATATGCATGTTGTCTTCGTGTTTATTCTCCCGTATACGCAGGCGACCCACTGCTACTTCGATTCTGGAGCACTCTCACATTTTCTGTACGCCCCTACATTTACTATAACAGGCATCGGCTACAACTCATAACTATCGTGTTTTATTTACTGGTTTTTACACAGCAGTCGTTGTGCCATTTTGGAGGAACTTCCAGCGAACTTCTATCCGCCGTTTATGCATGTCGCCTGCCAAGTGTTCACGAACGGAGAACCAATACTAAGTCGGAATCAAGTGAAAGCGGCTACGTTCAGCTGACGGCTGATATCTTGCTTTATCATTTCTTTCCCGTAGATACCGACTGTTTCCATTCATACCCCCAGGAGCATCTAACAAGCCAAAAGCACATCCACACGCCGCTCCCAAGCAGCACAGGTCATCGACCCATTATTGCAACCGGATGGTCCCATCCTGGTCCTTTGTAGGGCCAGGTTTGACAATACAATTACATTGTTGGGCCAATTACTTGTGCTGCTAGGGCTGTGAATGCTTATTACACATATCGAATGTTAGAGAATATGATTAACTGTTTTACAAACGCGCACAAGAACTTTCAGGAGCTAGAGACCATAAACTATGTTGAGAAGTGAACGTGTCCTCCAGGGAAAAAACCGCAAAGCGATCAAACACGGCAAAGCGATACTTACCATACATTGCGCCCAGCGTAATGGACATCCAAATGACTTCTCTGGTGAAGGCGGACGCGATGATCCCAAGGGATGCAAGGAAGGCTCCCAAAACCACGATGTTCACCACAGGTACGCGGCGCTGTAGTGCACCCACGAGCAAGCCTAGAAACAGCGAAAGGAGAAATTTTAGGTCATTGGAGCGAGCGCCAACTCTGCGACCCATACATATGCCAACTAGAAGAGTACAGAAGAGCTGCTTGGTCCTTCAACAAACGTACGTACTATTTATGCCAAAAGTAACTACGCAAGAATTTGCCTCTTAGTCGTGTAGTGGAACGCGTAACTTCTTAAGCTCTAATTATGTTTAAGGTAATGGGAAGATTTGTCCGCTCCTTTTGAGACCATTTAGTTTTAAGGGGTGCAATAAGACTCTATTAAACGGCTCAGAAGCAAGACGATACTTGAGTGAAAAACACGAATAGAAACGAGTAAATTGTAAGAAAAATATAGTGCAAGACTTCCAAGCATATATTGTCTTAGAAAGAGGCATAATTTCTGATAGCATACGCCTGCATCACTGGCCTTGACAGCAATGAGAGATTAAAATTTAGCTAGAAGGAATCAGTTATAAGTAGCCTAAATGTTGATTATTCCTGCATTAAAGGGTATTGATTCAAGCTTTAAGCTTGAATTTTGCTTTCCCAATGCTTCAGTGGCCAATGGCGAAGTCTTCAGGGGATATGTATTTCGCTGAAAGTTGTGGAATAAATGCAGTTGTTAAATTTTGAGCACAGCATAAGTCATTTTCTTTGCACGCTGGTCCCCGTCTTTTTACACAAGTAGGTGGATAGTCAGGCATCAAGTGGCGCAGATGAAGGCGATATTTGCATGCCTTCGCTGCAGTTTTTTTTTCTTTTTAACCTCGCTGAAATGAAGCTGAAGTATTCGCCGTGGTTAGTTCAATAACCACCTTCACAAATCGTCAGTTTTCCATCTCCACACTGCACACTGTCCTAATGATGGTTTCATTGACGATGAGTACGACAAGGATTAAGTGTTTAGCGAGAATGGAATTTGCTAGGAGCTGCAACGCCACCCGCACACTTAGCATGAATGCTCGGTCGCATGGCTTGGGTCGCATGGCATGGCATGGCTTCGGCTGGTGCGTACGGGACTTGCAGTACGGTGTGTTCATGCGCCTGACAGTAGTGGTCTGTTGCCTATGTTGAGGAAGCAATGCTTACTTCACCGTCGCTTTTTGTTTTTACGCCTGCCTGGCGCGGGTGAGCTTTTCTATCGACTTCAACTTACAGTCAGTGTATCTACTTAAGCTGTTTTCCAAGGTAAACACATAAATTTGAACAACTTTTTCTGTTTCACCTTACAGCATAAAACTATGTTTGATGAATTTAGCTTCGAAGCGATGCTTAGGTGAGTCATACTTTACATTTTTTTAAAGTGTCCAATACCATTTCCGCACTGAATTCAAAATCGTGCCTATTTGGTTGCATGTTTGTTTTATCAACGCTTCAAAATGCTTTCTAGGATGAAGTTTCTTTTAGGGTTTTCCTGAACGTTTGACTTCTGCCTCCATAATCGCGACTAATGCTTACGACAGTTGACTCAGGAAGTGTAGTAGTCTGTATGAATTTCTTATACGATAAAATTTATCACTTCAACACTTTGATGAAAAGGTTCTTTCACGATGTTTTATGCCGTAATGCATGCATCTGCGACAATCATGGACTTAAATATCGTTTTTAAAGGCCTGAACAAGAATTGACGACTCGCGTAACGTAAGGAAACGCGGGTTGGGATGCTCTTTAAAAGCTAGCCTCCCTAGTTTTCTCTCCTAGAAGAGAAATGGGGCGGTTTGCTATTACCTTTGCAAACACTCAAGTCATCGAACAAAATGACTATTAAGAAGTTCCTTTCAATCGCGGCTTGTGTAGCGGCGGCGCAGCAGCAGGGAGACGACATTTATGCAAACAAAACAATGCGGCTGAACGAAGACACAAGGACGAATATCACATATTCTGGACAGAATGTAGCAGCATAAGATGAAACCCTCAGCGGGAAAGCAGTTCTCGGGTTTTTTACTACGCTGCTTATTTTTGTGATTAAATTTAGTGCTGTAAGTGACAAAGGAGGAAGCGGCTGCGACAGCACTCGACACATAATTGCCACTGAAATTGCAGCTGTGTAGCTGTAACAACCAATGACAGGTGCGATGAGTAACGTTTGTGTTCGTTTCAACAAATTTAACGGACCAGAAATATTGACAATCAAACACCTCTGCAGCCATTCAGACAAAGAATCCTAACCACACTTCGCACCTGCAGTTATCGCTTCTGGTTATTAGAGAGCAAATGGGACGCACAACGTTGCATCAAACTCACAGCCATTTATCACGCTCTATCCGTGTTGTATTGTCCTTCTGATGACGTTGGCGATCGAATTTTATGAAACCTTTCCGCGTAATTGAAAATAAGGTACAGGTTATAGCTTTTTCGTGATGTATAAGTGAAAATGGGACCAGCGTTTTATGTTTACCAATTACCGCCTCTGAAAAGTCTTTCACGCTTAGTATAACATACAGCCAAAAGACCCGCAGCGGCTAGCAATGTTTTCGAGCATCAGCCTCGTACACGGGAAATACAGGGTTTGATCTCGAAAACTGCCCGGACTTGGTTCGTAGGTTTTTCTCGAATAAAATACTTGGAAAACGGTGTCTTTGCAACTTACCTTGTGAAACGAAAAATAAATTTTGTTATAGAGTTCTTTGGTCAATGCTCCCCTTGCTCCATAAGAATATAGCATCATCATCACCATAGAAACAAAAGCAAATTCCTAGCCATTCACGTCAAATTGAGGGAGGTAACATGAAATGTTCTGGGAAAAAAGCAATACGGCCAGGTGTCTTAACAATTGCTGTTATATTTGGCTTCAAAGCCATTTAAAAATAACACAACTCAAAAATAGGTTTCCTGGATACGGCGTCAATGATAGCGCCTTTGATAAGGCTGTGGGATAATGAAGCTTCCCTAATCGCCTGCAAAATGAATGATGTATATCCGGCCTAATCTTTAACTGGCTGGACTGTCGCATTGCTAAATGCACATTGTATATGGTTTCTGTCGTTGACTTCTGGCATAGTGATGCTGTAAGTAGCAGTATGAGATCTCATTTTGCAGTCGCCTTGAAGTAAAATGTTTGAGTAGAGTACCTCCTCATTACATAAAATTATTAGAAATCCGCATCCTCTTCTGATGCGATGAGTCAAAACAAGAGGATTAGTGTAGCAATGGTTCTGGTCCATCTGACTTCCTCTACTGGGCAAAATACCTCTGCTTCTATTGCCGACAAGTAGTTTGCCCAGAGTAAGCGCAACTGCGCTAAGAGAACCATTGCTATGTACCTATCCCACTTCTTTTGGATCATCGTAGGTGCGGACGATGACGATTTCTAATAATTTTGACCTAATCAGCGAGGTATTCAACTCAACCATTGCATCAACAAAAGAGACCGCCAAATACTACATCACGCGAAAAATTACAGTGGGAGTATTACCAGCGCTTTAACCGAGGGAAGCCTTTTGTTTTGTAAGGTGAATTTAGTGATACAGCACTCGAGCCAGTTAAAGATTTGGCCGGGTGAACACTCTGAGGGGTACTTAACGCGCAGTTAGCAAGAGTAGAGGATACGAATATGATATATTCTTTAGAGGACGAATTTTTTGATAAATGCCATGCCACCAGGTTTCATGCCACTCAAACAATGCGCTGCATCAGTGAGGAGGGCATTTCTAAACAAGTATGGGGTAGTCTATGGACAAGGAACGGATTAGGGTGATTTAACATTCCAAAGCTGCCCTTCAATTACGGCCTTTGCTCTGACGTAAAATTTTGGGTCCGAATATAGCACACAAATAACGCCGAATGAGTTTAGTGCGCAAAAAAAATAACAAAAGTACGTAAATTATCCCTTCGTTAACAATACCATAGATTTCTCGTAAACATTCAGCTGCGTTATTCTATCGGCACACCATCCAAACCTTTATCGCCCTGGAAAATTCCTTAATGAGTACATGGGTACATTTTACCCCATAGCTGCACAAAGGATATAAGTTACTGCTCTTGAACGTTGTCTCATGCCTGAGATTCACCATCATTAGCCTCACTACGACCGCTGGAGGGCATTGACATCTCCCATGTCTCTCCAAATAATCTTGTCCCTTGCCAGCTGCGGCCATCATATCTCTGCAAACCTAATCTCATCCATCAAACTAACTTTCTGCCGCACCCTGCTACGCTTGTCTTGCCTTGGAATCCGCTCCGTTACCCTTACAGACCGGCGGCTATTTCGCCTACGCATTACATGCCCTGCCCAAGCCCATTTTTTCCTTTTGATTTCGAATGTCATTAAACAGAGTTTCTGCCCTAAGTCACTGTGCCCGCTTCCGGTCTCTTAACGCTACACTTATCATTTCTCTTTCCGTAGCTCTCTGCATTGTCGTTAACTTAAGCTGAACCCTTTTCGTTAGCCGGCACATTTGTTCTCCATAAGATAGTACCGCCAAGATACAGTTGTTGTAGACTTTTGTCTTGAGGGGTATTCGAAAACTGCCATTTGTGAACTGAGCGAACCTGTCAAACGCGTTCCACATCATTCTTATTCTTCTACTTATTCTCTTTCCTGATTAGTATCTGCAATCACTACCTACCTAATTTAGACGCATTCCTTTACCACCGCCCGCACTTCGCTACCAATTGTGTGCTGCCGTTCCCCTCCGAGAGTGTTGAACATTAGTTTGGCTTTCTGCATATGCATTTTTAGACACACTGTTCTGCTCTGTCTGTCTAACTCATTGATAATGTTTTAGCGTTTATCTACGGAGTGACCTAGCAAGGCAGTATCATCAGCGAATAGCAGATTACTTACTCATTCTTCTGTTATCTTCGATTATATATAATCCAGGCCTCGGAATACTTCTTGTAAGCAGGCGGTCAATACCATTAGCGAGATTTTGTCTCCCTGTCTGACATCCTTTCTGATTGGAGTTTTATTGCTGACTTTGTGGAAGACTATAGAAGCTGTGCACCCGCTGTATATGTCATACAGTAATTTTCCATAAGGCACTTCAACACCCTGATTAAGCAATGCCCGCATGATGCTGAAGATTCGAGTATGTGAAGTTCTCTCTGTAAATCTACAAATGTTATATATAGGGGTTCATTATACTCAGCGCAATTTCTGTATCAACTGATTGATAGCGCCAATATGATCTGTTGTTGAGTAACCATTTCTGAAAACCTGCCTTATCATTTGGTTGAAGGATCTCCTTACTCTATTAGCGAATACTTACTAAATACCTTGTAGGCAACGGATATTAGGCTGATCGGTCATTAATTTTTGAAGCACTTGACGTCTGGTTTCTTAAGAATTAAGATGATGTTAGCGTTCTTCCAAGGTTCCGGTACGCTCCTGGTCGCAGGCTTGACGAAAACAGGGTGGCTAGTTTTTCTAGTACAATGCTCCTCAGCCCTTCAACAGATTTGCTGTTACCTGATTCTCACCAGCTGCTCTCCCCCTTTGAATTGCATTGTCGCTATTGCCGGGATGTACCAGTACTGTGTGGTATTGCTTGTCTATTAACCTCCTGATTACATTGCACTGGCGGCTGTATAGATTTGTGTAGAAGTCTTCAGTTAGATAGCTATCTAATCCATATTGCTAATGGCATTGTCATCTTGGTCTCTTAATGAATTCATCATTCATCTGGTTTTTGCCTATGCCTAATTTCCTCTTCACCATGTTTAGCATACCTCCGTTCTTTAGGACATGCTCAATTCTCTCCATATTAAACCTCCCTGTGTCGGCTATCTTGCCCGTATTTATTAAGTTTAATATCTGTGCCAGTTTTATTCTTTCAGTTAGGATTAGACGCTTCCATGCTTTCGCGTTTTTTTAATGAGATTATTCGTCTCCTAAGATATTTTGCCTGTTCCCTGTCGAACCATCCTACCACCTACTTCTACTGCGCAGTCTGTAATGTAGCTGTGAGATTTTCATTCATTGTTTGAATATTGGAATCGTCTTCATCAGTTAATGCAGAATATCTGCTCTGCAGCGATGTGCTGAATTCCTCTACTTTCCCTCTTACCGCCAACTCGTTAACGGGCTCCCGCGGGAAGCAGCGATGGCATATAGGTTGAGCATTCGCTAGCGTACACGAAGACCGGGGTTTGAATACCAGGGCAGCAAAATGCTCCACCGGATTTAATAAAAAATTCGTTGTACGCACTTAGATATCGCTTAACTGCGAGAAGGCGAAAGCCGTTTGCGACTCACGGCAATGATTTTAATTTGCCGCGCTTGAATGCATTTCCTGAGAGCAGAAGAGCAGCTGGCGGGAGGGGTGGCGCCACGTGACCTAGCTGGCGACGTAACGAACGGACGGTCACCGCGACCAAGGTCACGTGACCTAGGTGGCGATGAAACGGACGGACGGTCAACGCGAGTGTGAGCCATTAAAGGCTATCGCCTTAAACTTGTTCGTTTCGACATAAATGCATAACCAGGCCTAGAGTGCAACCTGATCTCGGTTAAAAACGGACTCCCTCATCACAGCAGGATTTAGCCAGAATCTTCTTTGAACAAACCAAATTACCGTCTGCCCTAAATCTCCAGCGGCTGCGGAGCAAATGACCTATGCGGTGGTCGGAACTTTGACGCAGCAGAGGGTGCTAAGAATCTTTGGCTCCAGACAGGTCGGTATTGAAAAATGAAACTAGCAACATTTAACGGTAGAGCCTTATCCAGTGAGGATAACCAAGCAGTGTTGTTCGAGGAACTAGCGGGTATTCAATAGGATGTCTTAGGGCTTAGTGATGTTGGGAGGACAGTTGAGGCGTATACTGTACTAAGAGGCTGGCACGTACCGTGATATTGTGGACTAGTGGACAGGCGAGAACTAGGTGTGGGATACCTCATCAATCAAGATATAGCTGGAAACATAGAGGACCTCTATATTGTTAACGAGAGGGTGACAGCTAACGTAATTAGGCTTAATAAGAGGATAGGTTGAAGGTTGTGCAGGCCTGCGCGCACACCTCCAGCCATGATGAGCAGATCGCTGGATGCTTCAGTGAAGGCGAGGAGCCAGCAATGAAGAAAGTAAAATCACAGTACAATGTACTGATCGGCGGCTTCAATGGAAGGTAGGAAAGAAGCAGGCCGGAGACCCGGCGATAAGTGCCTACGATACACGCTTTAAGCATAGCAGGGGCGGGGGGGGGGGGGGGGGCAGTTATTTGCAGAGTTCGCGGGGGAAAAAAAATTCAAGGAAGATGAATACCTTCTTCCGTAAACTAGATAAGAAGTGGGCGTGGAAGAGCCCAAATGGTGAGACACTAATGAAATCGACTTGGAGGCTTGGAGGAACTCAATGAGGAGGCGTTCGGAAAGTTGCGTTGTAGTAACCAAAGAATGGTAAAGCCTCCAATTCGCTTAGACTTGAGGGAAGAGAAGAAGCTAGTGAACCTGAGATTACTAGTAATGTAACAATGTAACAAGCTTGCAAGCTTCACAGCTCTTGATTGTAGCAAAGCGAGTACCCGAGACGTGCGTAGCCATGGTGAGCACATTCTGCGGCCAGGACGCCCGCTCCCGGCTGACATTGTAGTCGTCCACGAAGAATACGAAGAGCACCGCCATGTAGGACACCGGCAGAGTCAGCACCAGCGTGGAAAGGGCGGCTAGGAGTGGTACGCCCCAGCACACGTCCACAGGAGGACCCTTTGTCCTGGCTCCTACCATCCCTCGTGCTGATGGGAGTGCAGGAGCCATGGTTTTATAGGCAGAATAAGGCCGAGGTGATGCTTCTTCCTGGTAGAAGAAGTAGAAGCCAGTGTTTAACATACTTCGGTTAGGCGCATTGATCGAAAGAACCTGTCGCTGTATCTGTACTACTGGGAAATGTGCAAGTGCCTTTAAAAACCTTTTTGATAGGTTTAACTTGAGATCTGCAGGTGCGTCTGAGAGAGTTCTTTGTTCACTGGCTGTTTTGGCGCAACAAAGGGCACTGCATTATGTTGCCGGGCCAGTTAGTTGCACGTGTTATCATTTAATCGGCATGTCATCTTTTAGCTGTTCTTGTCTCATGATTGGCGTGTACAGGACCTGTCTGTGAGAGCGTATCGGCAAAGCGTGTCTGCAGAGCGTATACGCACGAAAATGTTCGTGCAGGACGTGTCGACAGAGCGTGTCTGCACGATAACGACCATTCGAATAAAGAAATTCGGCAGCATTGCTGTTCAAACCCAGGTCGTCTGTGCGCCAGGGGGCATGCAAAGAATACTCTACGAAGGGTTTTTTTTTCGCAGTGGTATTTATTAAGCGCATTTGTATGCAAGACAGAGCTATATACAATATTTACAAAGTAATTAGCCAGTAGCTGAGCAGGTTAACGGAAACAAGAAAGCACACAACTAAAACGCACGTCTTATAACAGCTTAACTAAAAGAATAGTAGGAGGGCGATTTGGTGATACATATAATATTGGAACGAAGATGACGAAGCCGACAGTGGCGCAGCACGGAGCGCTGGCGCTAGACGAGTGGTCAATAAATCTTCTCATTGCCATCAGTCAACCCGTCTAATTCTTTGGCTGACCGTCACTTAACACTTGGCGTGAGGTGCGCAGTTCATTCCCATCTTGGTCCTCGAGCTTCGGCACATGCGTCAGCCGTGGTTGTCGGCCATGAGTTCTTGGCTTGCATCGCCCGGTCGTGCCCCAGCCTTTCAGACCCGAACCGATTTCGCCGTTGTGCCCCCCCACCCCCCCCCCCCCCCCCCTCCGCCCCGTCCACCGCCCAGACCACTCGACAGGACGAACTGAACCTGACGCAAGGATCCGACCCCACCGACCCGAGACGCTGTCCACACGTGACGAAACTATACCTCGGCAAAATCACGAGTGCTCACGCAGGCTCCCTCACAAAAATTTGGCCAACCTACGAATTCACACAAAATCACACTCACAGAACCTTGGGCTCACTCGAACTCACGAACTCAAATTCAGTTATGATCACAACTACTTGGGCTCACTCAGGCACACCACTCATCCGGCGTCAACCAATAATAGCGACACACGTCTCACTCACTCACTCATTTAAACTCACGACTCATTTGGACTACTTGGGCTCGCTCAGACTCATCACCCATCCGGGGTCAACAACTAATAGCGACACACGTCTCACTCACTCACGACTCATCTAGGCTCACTCACTCATTTGAATTCACGACTCATTTTGACTCACTCATTCCAACTAACGACTCATCTGGGCTCGTTCATTTCGACTCACGACAAATGTGGACTCACTCATTCTGACTAACGACTCATCTGGGCTCATTCATTCGGTCTCACAACTCATCTTGACTCACAATTCATCTGCGCTCACTCATTCAGGCTCAAGCCGCCGCGGTGGCTGAGTGGTTACGGTGCTCGGCTGCCGGCCCGAAAGACGCAGGCTCGATCCCGGCCGCGGCGGTCGAATTTCGATGGAGGCGAAATTCTAGAGTCCCGTGTACTGTGCGATGTCAGTGCACGTTAAAGAACCCCAGGTGGTCGAAATTTCCGGAGCCCTTCACTACGGCGTCTCACATAGCCTGAGTTGCTTTGGGACATTAAACCCCCTAAACCAAACCAAACCAAACCATCATTCAGACTCACTCGCCCATTTTAACTCATTACTCAGCCAGTGTCTCCATGACTCACGACTTCTATAAGCTCACTCATCGGACAGCTGAATCTGCCTTACGCCCAACGGCCCACGTTACGCGCCTGAAAGAACATCTATATGTGGCAACTATGGCCCCTGTTCTTGTACTTTATGGAAATGTGCTCTAGGATTCACTGACGATTTTTGGCAACCTTTAGAACATATATAAACACTGATTTTGGTGTTGCAATATTTTGGCTTTATTGTCTTTTTTTTTCTATGCTGCGCTACCATTTCTCCAGAATTAATTCTATTATCAAGCCTTTCAATCGGGCTCTTTCTGTGTTTGAACCATAAATTAGACCCTCTCAAGAGCAGCGAGAGCCTCCTGTAAGGACTTTAGAACTGCTACGCTACTGTTAGGTACGTTGCTGCTATATACATATTGGTGGAAAACAGCGCAATATGTACCAGTATGTACCAATATGTACGAATATGTTGGTGGTACCAATATGTACCACGAACTCGCCCGTTCGGCTATTGTGCTATATACAGTTATAAACTAATTTTTCTATTCTACAGCTTTTCTCCTCTGCGACCCTTCTCCATTATTACCCCTGAGCGGATCCCATCTGGAGTATAATGTTTAGTCTCAATGTCAGGGTTAAATCTTCTGCCGTTTTCTTTCTTCCACACACCATGGACGTGAGCAAAAATTGTGCCTTCTACAGTGTGATCAGCCCACCAAACACGTTGGGTGCTAGCTTCACCGATTCACCTGGGACACACAAACGCTTGTGCAGCGGTGCGGCTCGCACACATCTGCAGGCAGGAGAGAGGTGGGGCTCGCCTCCGAAAATAGACCCCCTACTTCACAAAAATTATGCGGGCACCTAAGCAATTCTTATTATGATATGTAAATGCGAGAGCACTGCTTGTCTCTGAGTTTTTGTCGAGGACTTGGGAGGTGAAAGTTGTTTCGCTGCGTTGGTCGCGTACTCAATCGGCAATGAACTGCTGCTTCCAGCCACACTTTGCTGTCCCACCTGATGGTGTGGACGCGAGCGATTCAAATTAAGGCCAAATCACCGCCGCGGCGAGTACCTTTATTTTTGTGTAATCTCTAGCTATGTTTACATGAATACATGAATACGACCGGGGCTCATCGTATTTTCTAGTATATCTCGCGGAGGCGACACGCCACTGTTTACATGCACATCACGTCATGCGTGAGAGTGGTACCTCGCTCATGCGGCGGAGGGGGTCAGCCGCTCCCATCTTGAGCGAGCACCCTCTGGATAACTTTGCTTTGTTATCTGCTGTTGCATTGTTGTCTGCTTTGTTATCTTAGTGGGGGGGGGGGGGGGGTATTGTAATCCAGGAAGGAGGAGGGACGCCTCCAGACCCGTTTCCATTCATCGCGAAAGTCGTCTTGCCCTTTCGGAAGGCAAAAGTCGCGATAAAGATGATGACGTCACTCGTGTGTGGCGTCTCAGCCACGCGTGCCTGCCATGGCTTTCTGGCTACGGCCCGCTTTTCGCACAAGCCAAGTAGTGCGCTAGCTTCAGAAGGCACGCTTATTGCACTCTTCCTCTAGCGAAACAGTCAGTCAAGCAAGGCGCAACGCCGCGCTCAGGGGGACATTTTCAGCGACGCCGCCAGCACGCCGCTGCGGTAGGTAGGCTGCATGCGACAATGCTGTGATCTCTCTCGCAAGGTGCGGTACGTGCGTTGAATATCACTGGACCTCGTAAAGGTATATATAGTGGAAAGCTTTCAGGGCTTCTCTCCTGTGTCCTTTCAACAACTTCTTTTTATACAGCTAAAGATTCACATCCTCTCTTTCTTTTCGAACAAGATGTGAACATTTCGTCGGTGAACAAAGGTTTTCATTTGGAGCGCAATAAACATTCTGCAATTTGTCCATGCTGCAGCACAAAAACGACGTTCGCGACTTCGCAAGTGAGCATAATTGGATAGCCGAATATTCCGAGGACTCGTACCATAGAATCAAATTTGACGAATGCACCACCATCGGGAAAGAAGCAAATTACCAAAAAAGCTCTTACTTGAGCTTTGGCACATTCATTCAAACGATCCCTAAAGAGAACAAAAAAAAACTGCCATTGACCGTACCGCACCTTCACATCACCGCTTTCCTTCTTTCGGTCACTTTGCGCCCTACCATAGAAATTTAAAGATATGCCAGTCAGTGACGAACATGAGTGGTGAGCGAATAAATAGCTTGCAAGAAATATTTGCCCGTGCTTGTCATCATGTCGTCTTTCTTCATTTGGTTCAAGGTTTGGTCAATTTTGTGCCGAGCTGTAAAGGTAAGGCTAATTTTCCTGTTTCCATTACTAAGGTATGGCCCGGAATAATTAAACAAAAAGAAATCCGCATTTAGCTTCAACATTCGTAAGTATGAATTCCTTTCTTGCTGATTAGGTCTAGCCCCCTGACCGTGCGTCCAGACGGAGTATGTTTTGAGACATTGCATGCATAAAAAAGAAAGAATTAAAGGTAAAAAATATGGTGCTATGGGTAAGAAAACTGGGTAATATTCCGACCTAACGACTTAAAGTTAAAATGCAATAAAAAATGTTAGCACTGCGATGCGATGAGCTCTTAACTGCAGATAACCTGTAGGCAGGCCTGCCTGAGAGGCCTAGAGGCTTGTAGCTGCCCATCACGGGACTCAATGATCTGGGCCGCTGCATGCGTTTTGCAACTAATTAAGAAACAGCAAAAGGAGAACTACAGAAAGCGCGTTACAGCCAAATAGAGCTAATATCAACTGAGACCAAGAGCGGCGGCCAATAAACTTTTCTCGTGTTTTAATAATCTTTAGTGCAACAGCCACATAAATTACATATCAGAAAACAATGAAATTGATTTGCATCATCATCTCGATTAGAGGCTTAATAAATGTTATGTATACACAGGAAACACTACCTGACTGATCACGACTGATAATGATCTGAATGTGAACCCGGACTCGCCAAGACTCAGATCATGATCTTAAGGTGAGCCCGCACTATGACTCGCATTGCGAGCTGAGCATGAGTCCAGACTCGCGACTCAGATCATGAACTGCATGTGAGCCCGGACTCATGACTCAGATCACGATCTGAATATGAGTTTGGACTCACTCACGACTCAGATCATGATGTGAATATTAGACCGGGCTCACTCACGGCTCAGATCATGATCTGAACGTGAATCCGGATTCACTTATGACTGAGATTATGATCTGAACGTGAGTCCGGACCCACTCACGGCTAAGATCATGATTTGAACGTGAGTCCGGACTCACGTTCAGATCATGGTCTGAATGTGAGCCCAGATTTACTCACGACTCAGATCGTGATCTGAAATGAGTGTGAGTGAGCCCAGGTGAGTCCACTCATGAGTGAGTTCGCCTACCTATGGACGACAATGTTCCCCTGCCCATGCCGTCCACCGCGTCCTGGGGCCTCGGCCGTCGGCTCCTGGTGACTTGAGGGCCGGAAGCTTCACGGACCCAGAGTCGTTCAGCCATATCCTTCATCGTGGCGGCCAGCACATCACCACTTTCTCTTTCCTGTGCTCCCTCTTCTGAAGCCCATCACAACTTCGCACGCCTCTGTGTCACCGATCGGGACGATCGGGACGATCGGTCGGTGGCCCCGGGTAGTGGGACGAAGACGACGAAGCTGGCAGTGGCGCGGAACGGAGCTCTACGCCAGTGGCCAATAAATCATCTCATTGCTATCAGTCAACCCGGCTCATTCTTCGGCTGACCGTCACGTAATAATATTTTGAATATGAACTAAAACGGTGGCAAGAAAAGGCAAGACATCCTTAACAGGAACCACTCCCGTTGACAGTCACTGTCTTCGTAAGTGTATATCACCTTGTACACCATGTGGCCGACATGTGAGCTGAAAAAGACGACATACTCTGCATTCGGGTCCAACATGTGCGTTTTTCACAGGCTATGCAGTCCAAGAAGGAAAATCATGTCAAATATTCGTGGTCATATTGGCTGACCATTAGGTAAGGCACACTGTGAGAATTTAAAACAAAGTCTTTCTTCAGGGTCCTTTGTAGAATGCGCCGATATGATATGGCGTCTTTGCAGCCAATAAAGCATTGTTCGATAGTTTCAGGGGCATCATACAGGCGACAATTTACAGGAGAAAATTTTTTTTTTGTGATGCTACATTTTAGCAGCTAGAACTTTTGCGTGAAGTTTAAAGAAAAACGTTGTAGTACTACGCGAAATCACCATTTTACGTACTCCTCTCTGCACATCATGACCAATGCAATGAGAGTAGAGAGAGCAATAAAATCTACGCGGGAAGAGCGTAAATATCTATCCTTTCTCTAAATCTTTATGAGAAACGGTGAATAAGCGCAAGCAAGGCAGCACTGTGGGTAGTTGGATGTACATTCGTACCTGAATAAATCTCAGTTGTTAGTGAGCGCTTGTCGTGCGCCCATCGTTAAGTAGTCGTTTTTTTTTTCCCTGTGTAGAGCGTTGTTCCCATGAAAAGGGAATAAGCACTCTAAGAAAAACGAGCTGCCAGAAAACGCACTGAGCCATAAACTTTCTTCATAAAACCAAATAATATGGGCCACTGGATAAAATTAGGAGAGACCACTATGTCCGGAAAAAGGTTCACAAGGTTAGTTTGCAGGGATATGTTGATAATTGGATGGGAACTGTCACGGAAAACGAAGAAATGTGCAACTAACTGTCTCACATAGAGATGTGTCAAACCTTGCCCGCCAGCAGAAACAGGCCTGAATAGGTTACCGCGCCGGATAGGCTCAAAACTGGACGACCATTAGAACACTTTATACGCCACTAAGAGTCATCTGTTCTACCTTGGTAGAGGGGCACGAAGCGAACGCGTTGTGGTGTGCACTATGGAAAAATGTGTTTTAGACCAGGCGCGTTGACAGGATTTTTTTTTTCGGGGGTTGTGCGGGGGACGGGGGGCAACGGAACAAGGTTCTCCTTCTCTGGTGCGCATGTGAGGTGCGACTTTCACTATGATGACTCACACAGACGAACTTTCATACCCGGCTATCATTAATACAACATGGTTGTATATACAGTGTCCTGAAAAAAAAAACACTCAAGTAAATACGAAAACGTCGACTACAAAACAAAGATCATCCTGTTTTATTTCACACAAAATCGTAACTAAATTAATTAATCTGGCTTCACTCAGCTTCTGATGGTACAAGAAAGAAACAAGAAATAGAGCTTCACTTCAGTGCGGCATTGTATGCACCTTCTTTAGAAGCAGCTGGTGCGAAGCATATACGCACCGTGAAAGCTAAACACACAGCTTACAATTTAAGCGACGAAAACAATACACAGAATTGCACACATAACCGTAAATATCGCCACACAGAAGCGACACCTTGGTGATCTGCGCACTTCTACAAATAAGCATTAGCATCAGCATTAACACATCTTTATGTGAGTGGCATAATATATAGATCACAAAAAAGCGCTATATATGACGGTGTGCCTTTTTCTTCAGCCAATAAAAGCCGCAATAATTTCGTCAATGCTAACTCGAGCCCAATGAATTGATATCAGGGCTATATCCCGTTAAGGCGCTGTTCACCTGTTCAGTTCCGAAAATATGTTTTGACTTTCATCAATGTAGATAAACTGTGTTCTGCGGCTACGGTAGTCTCTGTCAGCGTTGCTAAAATTTTGAGGAGTTCATGAACATTTAGAAATAGGACCTTGTCGCAGTCCATTAACGCGCCATTGGCGTAGCACAGCGTCTGCTCCACTTGTCTTGCTTCGCATATTGCTTTCCACATCTGCCACTCTCCCCTTAGTGCAGGGATGCGCGTTGTCTGCAAACTACTTAAAGTGGCCCAAT
Organism: Amblyomma americanum; assembly: GCF_052857255.1. Lineage (NCBI taxonomy): Eukaryota > Metazoa > Arthropoda > Arachnida > Ixodida > Ixodidae > Amblyomma > Amblyomma americanum. Next base: position 133,009,254 of record NC_135498.1, on the reverse strand, counting down.
GGTTTCCAAAGCGGCGCTCAAGATGGGCTGTGAAGTACATCTATGCTCATTCTGTGGCATCACTTCCACGAGCGTTTGTTGTCTTCTGCGTTTCTGAACCTGGGTTGTTATCATTATCGCGAGCTTTCTTTTTTAGTTTTAGTGCCATTATCGCTTTTTCATTTCCACGTGCGACCTGTCGTTTTTTTATCTTCCGAGAAGATTTTTCTTTTGTGTCTTAATATTTTCTGGTTCCTTGTCATTTGTGATTGCAGCGCACACGTGTTTCTCATCTGTAAAAGCCATGGTGTTTTTCAATAAAATTTCAGTTGTAAGTACCGCCCTGTGTTGTGTTCTCACTTTGTCCTGCGTCTGTTCCAATTTCTTAGTCATAATGTCGCACCAACTGGCCAAAAACTTTACCTTGTTAAACTGTGAGGTCGTCCATGTCAGGAATAAACGTCGCTCGCCTATAGTATTCCTCAGTTGAAGTCGAAGATTAATTAGCCGGATGCTTATAAGTGCCAACCACTCGCATCTTCCCGAGCTCACGCAAAAATCAGCCGCTCTCCTATGAAATACAAAGAATATTTTGTGAAACCACTCCTAATAAATAGCAGCCATTCTTTCCAGTATGCACAAAACGAGGTCTAAGTAGCCTAACGCGACGTTCATGTCAACCTACGTGCTCTCAAATACTCGCATGAGTGAAGCATTAGGCTTAAGGAAAAGCCCCAAACAGTTAGATAATGAAGTTAAAAGAGCATACTCGACAGTGGAGGGCAGATGCGGTGGAAGCACTTGATGCGTCGCGGCAGGCTTCCGTGAGCTGTTCTGGTGCGCCGACTTTTTGAAGCAATTCCTCACTAAACAGTGAGGCCGCCTCGTGGCGTTTCACCCACCTCCGCCCACAGTGGGTGTCGCCCGGGGCTTTCCACTTCCACCCGCAGCGGCCAGTGCGCAACGGAAAGTCTTCGAAAGAAGACCTGTGTAATCTTGTCTGTTGAGTCTACTCACTGTTTTCGTTATCGCTCTTCCGTCTTGTCCACGTGTGATTTATCCGTTGTTATTCAAACCAAAATCTTTAAACTGAGTTAATTTAGTATTGTCATTAACACTGCCATTTTCTGCGAGCTAGCGGTCCAAATAACGATTGTTTCCAAGCCTGGGCAAACACCTGCGAATAGCTGCCGTGTGAATTGGGGGATCGATATAGCGGTGCTTTATAAATCTGTGCGACGTTATCAGGGGTCTGAAAAAAAATGAGAGACGGTTTGACTACGCCAAAAACGAAGGTATTCGTTCGCTTCGAAACCTTGACGGTCCATCCACATCTAAGGATTTTCCGGCCTTATTTTGGGGGGTGGGTCACCGAAATTTTTAGGCTGGACCAAATCAGTTTTGACTCATCCCATGGCCCGCTCGGCCGTCATCAGCCAACTACCGCCCACAAGAGGCATGTTTATGAAGAGGACCGTGCTGTATGCTGTCCAAGTTGGCAGGAGCGACACAGATTTCAAGCCCCGCTTTCTAACATATCTGAATTGACGTTCCTGTATGACCTATAGCAGCAGCGCCTCTGACTGGGTGCCCTGGTGTATTCGATTCCCATCTACAGGTTGGTAGCCCGAGGTGTCAGCCCCGGCCAATTCCTGCGACGAGGCTTCAGATCCACACCCACGAAATCTGGATCCCGGATAGTTCGATTGCCATATCAAAGTTGGTAGCCCGAGTTGGCAGCTTCTTCCACTCGGTTAAGTGACGGCGACAAATAATTTTACTCGCCCACTGTATGAGTGCTTTCGCACTTAAATTTTGTGTGTGTGGGGGGGGGATGAGGGGGAGGGCCGGGCCCGCATGGCTCCCTCTTCGCTACGTGCCTGTTGTGGATGTGTACTTATGTTCGCCAACGATGACTTGCAAAATAAGTGGTCGACGTCATCCAAGGGTCACATGATAAGTATCACGTGACAACGAAGGCCTGCAAAAAAAATGTTGCTGACGTTCAAACGCATGGTCATGGATTGGTGGTGAATTCCAAAGAGATTTAAGAAGGTAACTGCAAGGAAAAGAGGCGCGAGATAAAATAAATATTTGAAGAAAAAACACAAGTAAAACAATATTGAAGTCCCAGGTATTGAAAAAATTCCTATCTTGAGACATAAGGAAGAATTTTGACCGGATTTAACAAGGTAGCCTTCCAGTTTAAATAATGTAGTCGTGAAAGTATGCGCAAATCCTACCTAACGCGAACCTTTTCGCGCTAGCACCGAATGAGGGAAGAATTGTTAGTGACACAAGGAGCCCTAAGGCCGAGAAGGAGACCTCTGTACAAGATTTTCACTGAAGTGCAAAACGCCACCAAGAGAGGAGGAAATGTTCACTTGATTCAACTTCCCCGTATGCGTCAAAAAGGTTTGCCGGAGCGTACCCGCATCAGCATAAATACCAATTTAGGCGACGAATTCTGTATTGCAGAGGCGTCATTGATACTTCACGCAGTTACATGGGCGGACATTCCGAGGCGACTTTAACAGCTGAAGATGCGCGTTATTGAGCAGCGAATCTCAAGGAAGCTGGCTGAGATATGTTGGAAGCATTGAAAAGTGGAAATCAACAGTTAACACGGCCGGACATTCGAAGGGTACTTCGAGTGCTATAATTGAACGTTACTGAGAAAGAGAATCTTACGGAGAAAGCTGAGATAGGTTGGAACTACTGGAAACGATGCAGCCATGGCGTAGAGGTAGAACATCCGCCTCGCGTGCAAGAGGACCGGGGTTCAAATACTGGTGCCGCGCAATTATCCACCGGGTTTAAAAAAAAAAAATCCGCGTGTCGATGGAGTGCGGCCTTATCTCGGTGACCAGAACCGACAACGCACTCTCTCACCAGAGCAGGATCTGGCCACCCTGGTGTAGTACTTGGCCACAACCTTCTATGATCAAACCAATTAACCCTCGGCCCTCAGTCCCCAGCGGCTGCAGAGCAACTGACCACGGCGGCGGTCAGACCTGTGACGCAGCGGAGGGTGCTAAGAATCTCTGGCTCCGGACAGGCCGCCATTGGAATCTGAACCTGGCAACGTTTAACGCTAGAACTTTAGCTAGTGAGGCTAGCCTAGCAGTGCTGTTGGAGGAACTAGCGGGAATTAAATGGGATGTGATAGGGCTTAGCGAAGTTAGGAGGACAGGTGAGGCGTATACAGTACTAAAGGACGGACACATACTGTGCTATCGCGGGTGAGAGGATAGACGAGAACTAGGTGTGGGTTTCCTCATCAATAAGGATATAGCTGGCAACGTAGAGGAGCTCTACAGTATTAACGAGAGGGTAGCAGCTATAGCAATTAGGCTGAATAGGAGGTACAAGCTGAAAGTGGTGCAGGCCTACGCACCCACATTCAGCCATGATGACCAGACCGTTGAAAGCTTCTATGAGGACGTAGAATCAGCAATGAATAGAGTAAAATCGCAGTACACTGTACTGATGGGCGACTTCAATGCGAAGGTGGGCAAGAAGCAGGCTGACGACCACGCGGTAGGTGACTATGGGATAGGCTGTAGAAATAGCAGGGGAGAGTTATTAGTCGAATTCGTGGATAGAAATAATTTACGGATCATGAATACCTTCTTCCGCAAACGAGAAAACAGGAAGTGGACCTGGAAGAGCCCCAATGGTGAGATTAAAAATGAAATCGACTTCATACTATGCGCTAAACCTGGCATCATTCAGGATGTGGCCGTCCTCGGAAGGGTGCGTTGCAGCGACCATAGAATGGTAAGGTCTAGAATTAGCTTAGACTTGAAGAGGGAACGGAAGAAGCTAGCGACGAAGAAGACCATTGACGAGTTAGCCGTAAGAGGGAAAGCACAGGAGTTTAGGATAGCGCTGCAAAACAGATACTCGGCTTTAACTGAGGAAGATGATCTTGATGTTCATTCAATGCACGATTACCTGACATCAATAATTACGGAGTGCGCAGTATAATTAGGCGGTATGACAGTTCGAAAAGTTACCGGGAAGCTATCTAAGGTGACGAAAGATCTGATTAAGAAGCGCCAAAACATGAAGGCATCTAACACTATCGATAGAATAGAACTAACGGAGCTATCAAAGTTAATAAATAAGCGCTAGGTAGCCGACATAAGGAAGTTTAATATGGAGAGAATCTAGCATGCTATAAAGAACGGAGGTAGCCTAAAAACAGTGAAGAGGAAACTAGGCATAGGTAAAAACCAGATGTATGCATTAAGAGACAAGCAGGGCAATGTCATTAGCAATATGGATAAGATAGTTAACCTAGCCGAAGAGTTCTACACAGACCAGTACAGTAGCCAATGTAATCAGAGCGCTAATAAGAAAGACAGCAGTGCACAGCAATGCGTCATCCCGCCAGTAACGAAAGATGAAGTAAAGAAAGCCTTAGAAGCAATGAAAAGGGGAAAAGCAGCTGGGGAGGATCAGGTAACAGCAGATCTGTTGAAGGATGGAGGGGACATCGTGCTAGAAAAACTAGCCACCCTGTATACGCAATGCCTTATGACCTCGACTGTACCAGAAGCTTGGAAGAATGCAAATATTATCTTAATTCATAAGAAGGGAGACGCCAAGGACTTGAAAAATTACAGGCCGATCAGCTTACTTTCCGTTGCCTACAAACTATTTACTAAGGTAATCGCTAATAGAGTCAGGGCAACGTTAGACTTTAATCAACCAAATGATCAGGCAGGCTTTCGTAAAGGATATTCCACAATAGATCATATTCACACTATCAATCAGGTGATAGAGAAATGCGCAGAATATAACCAACCTCTATATATAGCTTTCATTGATTACGAGAAAGCATTCGACTCAGTGGAAACCTCAGCAGTCATACAGGCATTGCGTAATTAGGGGGTAGAAGAGCCTTATGTCAAAATACTGGAAGATATATATAGCAACTGCACAGCTACTGTAGTCCTCCATAAAGTCAACAATAAAATTCCAATAAGGAAGGGCGTCAGGCAAGGAGACACGATCTCGCCAATGCTGTTCACCGCATGTTTGCAGGAGGTATTTCGAGGCCTGAATTGGGAACAGTTGGGAATAAGAATAAATGGAGAATACCTAAATAATCTGAGATTTGCTGATGACATTGCCTTGCTGAGTCACTCAGAAGGTGAACTGCAAATTATGATCAACGAGTTAGACAGGCAGAGCAGATCGATGGGTCTAAAAGTTAACATGCAGAAACCCAAGGTAATGTTCAACAGCCTAGCAAGAGAACAACAGTTCACAATTGGTAGCGAGAGCCTATAAATTGTGCCGGAATACGTCTAGTTAGGGCAGGTAGTGACAGCTGATCCGGATCATGAGAGGGAGATAACTAGAAGGATAAGAATGGGGTGGAGCGCATATGGCAAATTCTCGCAGATCATGAGTGGCAGTTTACCAATTTCCCTCAAGAGGAAAGTGTACAACAGCATAATCTTACCGGTACTCACCCACGGGGCAGAAACGTGGAGGCTAAAGAGGAGAGTTCAGCTTAAGTTAAGGACAACGCAGCGAGCCATGGAAAGAAAAATGATAGGTGTAACGTTAAGAGATCGGAAGCGGGCTGAGTGGGTGAGGGAACAAAGACGGGTTAATGACATCCTAGTCGAAATCAAGAGAAAGAAATGGGCTTGGGCAGGGCATGTAATGCGAAGGCAAGATAACCGCTGGTCTTTAAGGGTAACGGAGTGGGTTCCAAGAGAAAGTAAGCGTAGCAGGGGGCGGCAGAAGGTTAGATGGGCGATGAGATTAAGAAGTTTGCAGGCAAAGGGTGGATGCAGCTGGCAAAGGATAGGGTTAATTGCAGAGACATGGGAGAGGCATTTGCCCTGCAGTGGGTGTAGTAAGGCTGATGATGATGATGATGATGATGATGATGACTGGAAACGAGAAATCTCCAATAGAAAGAAGTGACGGGCCGGCTATATTACAGGGGTACTGAGAGCTGACATTGCCAATAAATCAGCCACCTCGTTCAAATGACACCCGCATTTTCGGGTACCCGGACAAAAGGGACGTCTCTAACATTGCATGGTTCAAAAAACTAAGGAAACAATTCAATACAGCTTTTCCTGAAGTTTCGAGATAGGCTAAAACAGGGACATTCTGCACAGAAGAGAACCTGTGATATATACCTCTCAAGTCTTGGAAGAGCCGAACGAATTGTCGAAAACTCTCCAAAGAGTGTAGGAGTGTAATCACTGATACGGACGGAATAGCTCCAAGCCCGATCCTGTGAATATATCCGAATTGACGCCTTCTCGCACATGCCGAACGCATAAGTGAGAGAGCAGTATGACGGAGAGCGTTCTCTAGGTGATCAGCAAGAAGACCATATTGGCTATTAGCGGGCATAGGTTTCGCATTGGAGGGAAAATACGTTAATAATAAAGAGAGGGCCATCCTGCGTGTGGCCAGTTCGTTGCGTGCAGTTGAGACCGACTTGAAGCTGATTCATAGGTTCTGCGTGAACTTAACCTAATTATAATACAAAAACAGGAATGTCTGGGAGACAAAAGTGGGAGCACTGACGGCAGCGGCCCGCTCAAAGGACATGGGGAAAGTATGCACCGTAAGAAATTGGAAGCGGGTATCAAGACAGCACGCGCCCCGAGCCGACATTTTTCTGCCGCTCTCACCCTTCTTTCTCATTGACCCCTCGTATCAGCTCTTCGTTGTTCGGGGTCAAGCTGCAGTACAGTGGAAAGAAACCTTGGTAGCTGAATCCTTTTCATTCTGGCTGCCGTTGCGGCTTGCGAGCGATAATGAAAAAGGAAGTAAAGAAATTCGCAGGAGCGATTGAAAGAGGTAAAAGTGCTGTTGTGGATCTGGCAACAGCAGATCTTTTGAAGGGCGGAGGGGAGATTGTGCTAGAAAAAGAAGTCACACTTTGTACACAATGCCTTATGACCTCGACCGTACCAGAAACTTGGAAGAACCCTTCATTCTCTGAATTCATTAGAAAGGAAATGACAAGGACTTGAGAAATAACAGACCAATCAGGTTACTCTCCGTTGAGAACAAGGTATTTGCTGAGGTAATAGCTAATAGAGTCATGGCAACCTTAGTCTTCAGTCGAGCAAATGATCAGGCAAGCTTTGGTAATTGATGCACGACAAGAGACCATATTCACACTATCAATGAGGTAATGGAGAAATCCACAGAATATAACCAACCCATATATATCTTTCATTTATTACGAGAAAGCATTAGACTCGGCGGAAACCAGGGCAATCATGCAGACATTGCGCAATGAGGGTGTAGAAGAGTCTAAGCGGAAAATACTGGAACATATCTATTACGACTGCGCAGCCACCATAGTTATTGTTGAATTTATAGTCAGCAATAAAATTCCAATAAGGAAGGGTGTTAGGACGAGAGACACGATCTCGCCAATGCTATTCAGCGTGTGTTTTCAGGTATGCGATGCCTGGATCGCGAACAGTTGGGGACAAGACTTAACAGAGAATACATAAATCATCTTCGAATGGCTGCCGCAATTGCCTTCCTAAGTCTCTCAGGAGATGGACTGCAGAGCAAAATCAATTAGACAGGCAAAGCCGAATGGTGGATCGAAAAATTAACATGCAGAAAACCAAAGTAATCTTCAACAGTCTAGCAAGGGAACAGCAGTTCACAATTGGCCGCGAGATGCTGTAAGAGGTAAAGGAATACGTCTTCTTTGGGCAGGTAGCGACAGCTTATTCGGAAAATGAGAGGAAATTATCTGGACGAATAAGTACGTTGTGGAGCGCATATGGCATGACAGTTTACCAATATGGCATGGCAGTTTACCAATATTCCTGAAAAGAAAAGTACGGATGATGCCACGAGAGATAAAACTGCCTAAATATTTGAAATTTCTAATATTCTTGATTATTTTATATAATGTGCACACATTATTCAGCAGGTAGACAGTAAATTTTTTTTCACGAAAATGCCAATATTTAAGGAGAAAAATATTTTAAACGACGTTCTGGCAGACGCAGCGTTTTCATGCAGAGCACAATTTCGCGAATCTGCAATGACATAGGAGTCAAAATAAGGAAGCCGTGATGAATATGCTTGGCGTGCTAAAATTACAGGTAAGAAAGAGTGTGTAAGGCTTATTTATATCCGTCGCTGTGAAAAAGTTGTCGCTTCATAGAAAAAAAATTCGAAAACGACACAAGTCTCCATTCAAGCTTTTTTCAAGAGATTTTTGGTACGCAAATATAAAACACATTCCCATAAAGCGTGCAAAATAGATAAGAATTCAGGCGCTAAAAGAATGTGCAGACTTTCATTGTTATATAATATAGGGAATTACAAGAAAGTTTGCCATGAACCTGCGTTTTTTAAAATAGTAGTGGTTTTCAAAACTAAAAGAAAAATACACTCCTCCAACAACTCTATCGAAAGAGGGAAAGAATATTATGAAAGAACATGTTGAATTATTTATTTACAACAATATTATGCAAGCTCAAACTTGAACCTTCTTGAGCATTAGCAGGACCACCTAAATGAGGGGACGGAAGCAGAAAGCACTTTCTCCGCTGCTCTAAATTTTCCACAAATCCCAAGACATTCTTCATCAAGAGAAAGCATACCTAATTACTTTTTGTGAACAGACAGCAATCTGTGACGTTAGCAGGATTCAGTAAAGCTGCTAACGCCGATTGCGAGTAACAACTGGGAGTGCGGCCCATAAGAATGCATGTAAACAAAAGATTTGATGTAATTTTCTTACCCCGCAGCGCATGTATGAAGCCGTGTGTCTCCCCAGACCATCGTTTTGTCGTTTCACTGCAGGCCTATCTAAACTAATTTAGAATTTGTGCGCGATTCAAATATACATTTTGTTTGTTTTTTTAACGGCTGTCCACTGATCTGATTGGTCATGCTGGTATATGCTGGATTGGATTGGTTATATCTGTACAGGAGTAGGAAATCCCTCAACCTATATACAATTTTCTTTAGGCTTTTGGTTATCACGTAGACTCCAAGTTGAATAAATGAGGTCGTCCTTAATTCATAAAAGGCGATAAGAGCCTATAGTGTGTGAATTTGCGAAACGTTGGTGGCAAGCACATATTGTTATGTTTAAAAAAGCTTTGCCTGTGAAATGATTTTGTATACTTTGACGTTCTTTTCTTCTATGTAGTCGGATTTTTTTATTAAAAACAGCGTTATAGGCCACTGTGCAGTCAAAAAATTACTCCGAGAGCTTGTGCTTACCCGCATTCCTATGGACCACCCTCCCAGTTATTACCTGCACTCGGGCATAGCTGCGCCACAGAATCCTGCTTACATCACAGATCGTTTTTTGTCCACAAAGAGTAATTAGCTATGCTATCTCTTGACGTAACGGTCTCAGTATTGGGATTTGGGAAAAAACATAGAGCAACGTTGGGCGTGTTTGCTACTTCCGCCCCTCAACTAGGTTCTTCTGCCGATGCTCAAAAAGCTACAAGTTTGAGCTTGGATAACATTGTTGGAAAGAAAATAATGGAACATGTTCTTTCATATCCGTTTTCGCTTCTTTCGAAAGACTTGTTTTAGGACTTTTAAGAATATTTAGAGATTGTTTTTTTTCTTTCATTTTTGAAAACCAGTGCTATATTAAAAAATGCCAGGTTTAGGGCAATACCTGTTGCACTTCCCTAATTTATATAAAAAGCGAAAGTCGATACAGTCGTTTAGCACCTCAATGCTTATCTATTATGCAAATTTTAAGGAAATGTGTTTCATATTTGAGGCGAAAAAATTTTTTGAAAATGTTTTATTTCGAGACCTGCCGTTATCGAAATTTTACCCAGTAAACGACAACTTCCTCAAAACGACTGAAGTAAGCATTACACATTCCTCCTCGCCTTTAAATTTAGCACGATAATTATATTCATATTGAGTTTCATATTTCGATTTTTACGTCATTGCAAATTTGCGAAATTGAACTGTGCTTGAAAACACTGCATCTGCCATGACGTTGTTTATAACTTTTTCTCCTTAAATATTACCAGTTTCACGAAACGAAATGCGCAGTTGACCTACTGAATAATGTTTGCATAATATATAAAATATTGGAGAAAATAAACATTTGAAATAACTAGGCAGCTTGAACTCATGTGAAGGCTAACGAGAAGGGTTCAGCTTAAGTTACGACAACGTGGCGAGCTATGAGAAGAAAAATTATAGGCGTTATGTTAAGAGATCGGAAGCAGGCAGAGCTGGAAAGGAACAAACGAGGATTAATGGCATCCTAGAAGATATAAAGAGGAGAAGGAAGAGGAAAGACAGGGAGTTTAACGAGAAGAATAACCGGTTTGCTACCCTGCACAAGGGAAAGGGGGGAGGGATAAAAAGATGAAAGATAAAAGAGATTAGCAGGAAAATGAAGTCACTATGAAAATTTAGCAAGCGTCAGGTAAAGTCACATCCTATCGTTCAGGCCAGAAGTTCTCAAGAAGCGAGACAGTTCATGGAGGCCTTCACCGCCGACGATCGCTACGGCCAGTAGAAGAGAATCTTCATTTCCCTCAGTGGACGATCTTGACGCTCCTGCGCATTGCAGATATATTGGCTTTCGGCACTGTAGGCAGGGCATTGAGAAAGAATTCGGGCTATATTCTCGTCACACGCGCAGATGTCACATGCAGAGTTATCAGTCTTGCAATTAAGAAAGAGAGGAAGAATTATGAGTTGAGTTGACTCAACTCAACGAAGCAAATATGCTTGGCAGGGCATGTAATGCGAAGCCAATATAACGCTGGTCCTTAAGGATGACGGAGAGGATTTTCAAGAGAAGGCAGGCGTACCAGGGAGCGGCAGCACGTTAGACGGATGAGATTAAGAATTTTTTAATGAATACGTTAGCCATGGCTGGCAGAGGACAGGTTAATTGGGTAGGCACGGAAGGGTCATTTGCCCTGCTGTTGGTGTAGTCAGGCTGATGATGATGAAGATGGAACTGTTAGGCGGAAGTTTCCGAAAAGTCTTGTTTCATGCTCCCCCTTCAGTTCACCTGAGCGTTTGGGGAGGTCTGCAGCTAAAATCATTCACACTTACAAACTTGAGTTTTCCCGAAAGCACAAAATTTAAATCTTCGCAAGCAATGAAGAAAGTGAAATGAGCGAATAAGATTGTTCATTTTCATGTTTACGTTGCATTTTATATTATCTAATCTATAAAGTACTCTTAAAAAACCTGCAGTTTAACAAGCCCAAGCCCATCGCTGGCGCATTGCTAGTCTCTGCCTTTTTCACAAGTTCTTCAATAGTTCATTGCACGAAGCACCCTACATCCTACGCCGCATGCACATATCTCAGCGCACTGGTCATGCCCTTCACGTTGTCCGTCCACGTTCCCGTACTACTGCATTCTCGGCCTCGTTTTTGCGGGAGTAACATCTGACTGGAACGGCCTTCCCCACGATGTCGCAGCCATTGCCTGTCCATCAAGATTCCACCAGGAGTTAACGCAGCTGATGTTAGATTAGAACCTCAAGTTATATGCGTAGTCCCACCCCTTATGTAATACCCCTGAATAGGGGTCTTTAAGGAAATAAACTGAACTGAACTGAAGGCCTCTGAACTGAACTGATCAGAGGTCTGGAAAACGAGTCATCTATTATACCCCGACCTTTGTGGAGTACAGTACATATATATAAGGTTAAAATAAATACAAACTTCGGTCAGCCGTGTCAAAAGACAGGCTTTCGGAATGACTACCAGAGAAAACATCATATTCAATTTATGAATTTAATTACAGAGAAAATCGGCATCAGCAAAAACACTACATTGTGTTTTTATAGGCAACAGGAAAGCGTGGTGTACGAAGGCTTCAATGCGAAAGCCATGCTGGTTTCAGTCAGTGCTTTGAAGAACCCTGTACATATATATATATATATAAAATATAATAAAGGACTGCATGGAGACATGCGCGCAAAAGAAGAGTTTTTGCGAAAAGACGCCAGCAGCTCTTAGTGTTATTAAACTCTGTTTCAAACATCAGGTGCAACGCTGCCAAAGCTAGCACTCTTTCTTGTGCTGCCTGCATCCGCGACACAAAATAGTGCGTTGCTTGTGGTGAGCGAAAAATAACAAATGCTTTGCCGGAAGGCTTCGTAGATAAGACATTTGTCATCAGCATGACAAAACACGCTCTTATTGCGAGCGACTCGATCGAGATGTGTGATTTTGTATTTTGCGTTTGTCGTCTTTTTCCATTTCACGTTTTCGCTTTCCCCGCAACCCTGGCCGCCGAACTTAATCTTTCCAGCATCCATTCACTTTTGAGAAAATGGCGTCTAGCACAGCGGCCGCGGCCAGCTCTTCTGGGCGCATTTTCTCGAAGGTTTTTACATTCAAGCTGTCAAGGCACGCCAAGCAAGTAATTGCAAACGTGTACTCCCGTACCACGACCCGTTTTCCGGAGAAATCTGTTCGGGAAGCACTTAGTGCTGCGGGCGAGGATACCGGAGTATCTCCCCGTACCGTTGCCAAAATCAAGGCGGAGCGTCTGTGTGGGCCTTTGGCGTCTCCGAAGAAAAGACGTCACGACGTGAAGATTTCAAGCTCGCGAACAGTCAAGCATGGCAGCTTCGCAGTCCATGCCGTCCGTCTGAAAGTGCACAGTATGTTCGCGAAGAGGGAAGTCCCAGCACTGGACAGTGTGCTATAGACTGTCAGTGAGGACGACGAAATGCCGAACTTCAAGAAAACGACGTTGTGGAGGTTGATGAAGGACGTCAGATTCACATTTTAAAAAAGAAAACGGAACCTTGCGCTGATCGTGCGAATTGACATCATTTCCTGGCGTCGCAGGTACCTGCGTGCAATAAAGAAATTCCGAAGACAGGGCAAGCACGAGCCGTTCCTTGTTTATTTCCTTACGCAGCATGTTTAGACTGGCTTCGTATAGAGTTTGATGTTAGCGTTGCAACCTCGTAGTCGTAACAGTGATTGTTGCTTCAGAATTACACATTTAAAAGAAATAGTCTTGACCACGTTGCTGTTGCCGACCTTTTCGTAGAGGTGACGTTTCCCGGCCAGTTTTGCGCTACGTTTGGGTGGGGCACATGTCTGCATGGGTAAGATTTAATCCCTAAATCCCAATTGGTGCGGCAAGCAAAACCTGCAAAACTGCCAAAAATATTGCAGCATTGCAATGGGTAGTGCCATCGCGTCGTCACCGTAGGAACGAATGAATACATACTGTGCATTGCCCGCTGCTCCCGTGGTGCGAGTTACTGGCGCTACTGCTGCGAACGTTGGCCATTTTTGTTCGCAGTCGCCACAAATGAAGAGATTTCAAATGTTGCCGAATTAGTCAAGTACCCCATGCAAAAATACAATAAATATAAACTGGCTACCAAATGCCGCCTGGGCGCGAAATATAAGCCCAAACAAAGGAGCGATAAAGCCGAGATAATTCTTTTTCTCGATTGTCTTTGAGCGGCTTTTTGTGAGACAGTGGTTAGCAGCGTGTTTGTTTCAGTGCGTTGCCTACTTGCATGCTGCAGTGTGTTTGCTTACTTAGAAGCATTAACTGTGCGCTCGGTTGCTTCGCATTTACAGGTGCATCATCTACCTAGATGAAACCTGGGTGAACTCAGGGCACACAAAAGAATGCGTCTGGCAGGACAAGACTGTGAAGTCCTCTTAGGACGCCTTCCTGAAGGGTTTAACAACAGGATTGGCTGCGCCTTCGTGCAAAGGGGCCCGTTTGAACCTTGTTTTTGCTGGGAGCAGTGTAACAGGATTCGTGCGAGACGCTGTTGACTTCTTCAGAGCAAAAAAGGTTTGGTTTGGTTTATGGGGGTTTAACGTCCCAAAGCGACTCAGGCTATGAGAGACGCTGTAGTGAAGGGCTCCGGAAATTTCGACCACCAGGGGCTCTTTAACGTGCACTGACATCGCACAGTACACGGGCCTCTAGAATTTCGGCTCCATCGAAATTCGACCGCCGCGGCCGGGATCGAACCGCGCTGAATACCAATCTGAGATGGATGGCATCCATTTTGAGAAGTGATTCACCGACAAGCTTTGCCAAACATTCCGGCCAATAGCATTGTCAACGCGGACAATGCTCCATATCATAGCGTAGCTGTTCAAAAAGCACTTTCCAAGTCTACGAACAAAGCTGATAATAGGCATTGGTTCACAAAGAAAGGTGTTCCGTGGTCACAGGAGATGGTGACGGAAGAACTGTTGGAGCTTTATCAAAAGGTAAACACACCCAGCGTTGTGTACCGCATCGACACCCTGGCGGATACCCATGGCCACGAAGTGCTTCGTTTACCACCGTAATACTGCGAGTTCAATCCCATTGAGCTTGTCTAGAGCCGGGTGAAGGGATACATCGCAAGTCGCACCAAATGTTTCACTTTGGCTGAAGTGGAAAAGCTCCTGCTGGAAGAATTGGCGTCTGTAAGCAATGAAAACTGGTAAATCTGTTGTATTGATGTGGAGCAAGCTGAGGCTGAAGCATGGCAACGCGACATGATGGTTGACGCTGAATTTGAACCGGTTGTCTTGAGCAATTGTGACTCGTCCAACTACTCGTCTGATGAGTCGAGCACTCATTTCCGTGATGAAGATTTAAAGGCATCGATGAACTCGTTTCACTTCGAATGGATGTGTGATACACATGCTACTGAGACGAGAGAGATGACTAGTCGGCATGCTGTGATCACTCTTGTTTGTGCATGAGTGTAAAAGCACGTGGTCATTAGCATCAAAATGCATCAGGCAGTAACTTGTAATGTAGGTGTTGAGGTGGATGTGAAGGACGCGGTGGTGGTGGTGGTGGCGCGTGGTCGTGTTTATACTGTCTGCATAGAAGTAGAATTCGTAAGAGAGTTCAAATAGTACTTTTTTTTTTAGAATATTAATAGTGCTACACGTCGCCAAAGTGTGGAGTTTTTGGGAGATTCATTGCAGAAAAATACAGTGGAGCCTAATCAAGCGTTGTGTCAATTATTCGAAAAGAATCTGAAAACGTGAGAGCAAATTTGATTCGCTGAAAATAATTTTGAACATGTACTGTTTGAATAATTCGACTAACTGAACAGGAATTTATTCAATTTGCAGTCCAAAAATTTCTAACATTCACACACCCCTAAGAATGGGCCTGATTTTGTGTGTGAGGGTCGGAAATAGTATGTATGGGTGTCTGATCTTCATGTCATGAAAAGGGAGTCCTGGTTTGCTGTTGTCATGCGTAATTGTCAATCTCTGGTCGTTTTGACATGTTATGCAATGCTGCAGTGCCAGTGTTGAGGTAGCCAGTACTGTATGTTTTGTCTTTAATTTTTGGGGGTGTGAATGATTTCAAGCTGGCTCTTGCTCGGTTTAGTGTGAATTTGTTTCGAGTCATGTCTTTGTTAGTACATGTTCTAGAAATTTAATTTTGCTGACTAAAAATGCACTGCTGTTTGGAATCTGTCCAGACATTGGTCATGTTTTCGTTGTATGAAATAACGTTGTTCGATGGCGTGCACATTTTTTTCAGTTTTGGAGCACTTGACTGATTGTGTGCTTGTGTGCCTCCACAACACGTGTCCTTTAATTTGTATGCACTGTGATCCATGCCACTGGCTTTATCCAGAATAAACCATTTCTCGCAAACATTCGGGGTCAACATTCTTTATTGTCCCGTCTCATTTTATTGTTTGCTCTTTCGAAATATTTCTTCATAGCGTTGTACAACTGTCACTGCATTCTTGATTGGCGCTCCCACAGCTCGGAACTCTTTTTGCCTGGCTGCATGAAAATCCTGCTTGAGCAGCTTCTGCTCTTCTAGGAGAGCAGGGAAATCGAGACAATCTGACTTGTCTCTGTATTGCCTTCATATACATTTGTGCACGACAACAAATCTGTGACTCTTGAGGCAGTACTATATTCTCTCACTGTGTGAATCGAGACTGTGTTCTAAATTTAACACTTAACACGGGAAAACAGGCCATATCGAGGTGGCTTGCGTAAAAATAATTTGACCCATCAATTTAAATATACTGTTCTGCCGCATATTAT
>NC_135498.1:132867375-132993129 GCF_052857255.1 Amblyomma americanum | reverse complement strand
CTGCCGCATATCATAGCCCAGTTATAGAGCTCTCTTTTTAATGACAAAGGAAAACGCGCTTTGCTTAAGAACGAAAAATATCTTAACAAAAACAAAAGGATTGCAGATCTGCACAAGAATGTTGCATATATACAGTCAGAAAATAGGCGATTAAGAAGTCTAGAATCTGTTTTCAACGCTCATGTATGATTAACCAGCTTTCTAAATTAACATACATGTTCCTTCTGATCATTACGATCAGTAAAAATAATTTCTCTCGCCAAGCCCTTTGGGCTACTCTACAACACGTTGCCAAAGTCGGTCCCAGACTCTTTTGATAAAACTGGATCCGCCGCTGACCGGTTGTACGGAACAATGCATAACATGCCAGGTACCTTAAGAGAGGCCCACAAAGGAGTGGGTTCCTTGGCAACGGCAAAATAGAAAGTTGCAGACGGCCACTTGTTAATCGGGGCACGGCAGAGCACTCAAAGCTGTGCTAATTAAACCCCACCAATAAACGTCATCTTTTCACACAAATCTTTTCACACAAAAGAAAACCTCCACTGCTGACAAAAAGCCGATGCGAGCTCACTGACAACAGATTTCGGACAGCTCACATTAACGCGGTGTGCATCAAATGAACAGATGCATGCAGTTCATTTCAGAACGCGGGATAATATTCAAGCGATTGTGAACAAAACGAGATATCTCATTCAAGCCACGCGCAATGCAACTTGCGATGAAAAAAAAATTGCGAAAAAAAGTTTCACCATGCGGAATTTGAACCCACGCACCCCCGGTTGCATGTCGATTCTCCGGATCGACGCGTTAGAGCACAGGCCACAGAAGAGCACGGAGTGATACACCTGTGTTTTTTTTTTTTTGCGGACTACTTCCATAGCCTTCACAGCGCTGCACTTGGTGTTTGAAACGGGGTATACTGCGCCAACATATGTGCCTTGTGTGTTTCTTCTCGCTAGGGTGCTGCTACGGGCTAGTTGGTTTAACATAGCTGAAACGAACGCCAGGGACAAAGGACGTCCAAGATAAGGGACGCAGGCGCTTCATTCTGTTCTGTTCGATTTTTGGCACCTTTACGAGCAAAATATGCAACTTGCTCGACCTACGGTTCGTGGCGCCGACATAGCGGCTCCAGGGCTCCAGCCAAATTGTAGGCAGCAACCTTTAGCCCTATAGACCTTCCAGTATTCCGGAAGATAAAGAATTGAATTGAATTGAGTAGCCACAAAAATCTGATTAGTGCGGCTATCAGCCGTAGAGGGGCGATATCTCCATTGTTATATTTCGCTTCTCCTCAGGTATGACTGCACTCAGCAGGGACGATTATGAACTAAGTATGAAGAATAATGCTACAGTAGCCTCTAATTTCTTTACAACTTTGTCCTAGTTACGAGTGAATAAGCGGTATCGAATATTTGGGAACCTTTGCTTGCAAGATGAAATCTTGTGCCGAATATAGTGGGACTAAAACATTTTTTTTTAATAAACGGATCGACAATTACTGATCTGCATACATAATAATGGACTCCAAGTAGACAAGGAGCTCATCTGAGAAGCTAAAATAAAAACGTTGTCCAGCTTATAGTAGAGAAATTAGCCTTTGTATATGAATTGCATGTAAAGCATTACAATCTAGTCCCCAATAAAAACTAACTAGCAGCTATTAGAACACGTGCAGAGGGAGTATATAAACTATCTAGTAGCCTCTATGGCCAAAAAATGGAGGCCAGAAAAATATGAGAAATCCAACTAAGACCGGTGTAACGAGTGATCAAACATTAAATATAACAATAAGAAGTAGGCGTTTATAACGCGCAATAGCGATAAAACTTGAAATGCTTCAAAAGACCTACTATTGGGACTAGTTGGCGCACCGTCCTCTGTGTTCGTCTCTTTCTGTATTTTGCGATAGCTGGCCGATACCCTCGTGGTTTAAATGCGTACGTTTCGCAATAATTTAAAGCAACGAAAATGTGCTTGACACGGAATATTTACTCTATATCATAAAGAACTGCTGGTTTTTTCGAGGATAACCTTGAGTGCGAAAAAGGCGAATAGGCTGTAAGCGCGTGCATTATGAAGTGACGACCTTCGGAAACATAGAGGAATAGCCTCGCCGCGGCTCACGACAGACAAATTTCAAGTTCACGCGAAGCCTGGCGAGTTGGAATGCCTTCGTAATTAAACATCGGCGAAAAGAGAAAAACGCACAGAAAGAAGAACGCGCACACAAGCGCTGTCTGGTAGCAAGTGTTTTTATCGCAAAGGCAGCAAATAAAAAGACCGAGAATATGAAGAACCCGTAAAAATGTCGAGCACAAAAGGAAGTGTTGCGTTGCAGTGGATAAAACAAAAAAGAACCTAACGCCACCAGGGTAAACAGTTTAGTTGGCCGATGTTGCAAGTTACGGAAGTCCTTTTTTGTCATTGCGATTAAAGAGCCGATAACAAGGCTAACACCACCGCCGAGTATGAAATTTGCTCCTGTGGCTTTCCGCATGAGCTATTCTTTTCATTTAATAGACATCATGGTTTCGCATAAAAGCTGGTGACATTTACATTGAGATAATTCTGGAAATGCCATCGAAGCAATATTTGCGCCTAAATATGCAGACGTTTAGGCAACCACCACATTGACAGACATAGTAATCGCCAACAGAAAGACGTATTTTTAACATCACTTTAATTCTGCCAGGAACAATCTTAAGTTTCCCTTTAATGTTCTGCTAATCAGTACGAAATCGCACGCACTTGATGTTTTCGTAGCAGCAGATATATCCGTACTGACGTCATACCTGTTAGAAACTTTTCGCAAAGCATGCGAAAAACAATTTTCCATATGGTAGAACAAGTGGATTTTTCTTCATGGGAAAAATTGGCTTTTTGGCATAAAAACCCTTCGCGCAAAGGAACAGTTGAAGGAATACTTTTTCAGATATGCTATAGATTATGGTGGCTGGCAGGCCTGCATTTCTCAGTGCAGCGATTTGCTCTTGAAATCACACAGACATGCCCCCTGACATAATTATAGGACACCGAGCGCTGGCAGGGGTCAACGACTGCGCTTTTTGGTCTTCGTAAAATGAAATTAAAGCGTTTGGTTTGGCCGCCCTAGCGTGGTTTAGGCCCCAGACATGTCTAGTCTTAAAAAAAAGTAGTAGCTTACAAAATGAAGGCAAATATTGGCCAGTAATTCAGTAGCGGAGTTTAGGCCTTGACCGCACACTGTGAAAACGTTTAAAGTATCGGCGACGTGCGGGGAAGAACGATTGGAATCAATAATTAGTAAATAATCATTTACATTGAGGAAAATTTCAAGCAGGCACACCATGAAGGTATTTTCTTACTTTTCTTTCGAATGAGCTACGAAAATGTAAAAAAGAACCCCAATTACACGCGAACCAAACATATTACAGACCTTCGCTAGTTTAGAGATCATTTTCAACATGAAAGATTTAATTGAAGGAAAAAAAGAGATTAGTTCTAAACAGCTTTTCACAGAGATATTACAGTTGCTGTTCAGGCGAAATTCATCTCGATATCGAAAATGCATGCTTTCACGATTTGCACGAAGCCATCATCAGGAATCGCACATAATAAGTTTTGCCCGTCTGTGCTTAAATCATGAGAGACAATAGTTTTGCTTGTCTGAAGAAACTGAAACATTGCATCCTGTTTGGAATAAGGAAAGGTTTTTCAACGTGTAAAGCTCGAAGGCACATATACAAAGAAACTACTGAGGATCCCGTCCTCATTACAAAAATTCTTCAGTTTCCAAAGGTTACGTTTGTACAGGTAGGGGATCGCTATACGCTCTCAGGTTTTCTGCATATGTGTGGAAAATATGTTCTATGCGATTCCTCCTTATGGCCTCATGATAACCTGAAACCATGTATTTTTATTTTTGTGAAGAACTGCGGCTCACTAAACACTGTGTCATCCCTGTCGAGGCCTATTTTAGAACTGATCTCGTTCTACATGATGTAAGCGTTTGCAGGGCCAAAAACATCTCTGTACTAATCGGTGAAAACACAAAGCAACAACTACAGTTTTTAGTTGCGTGTGAGGCTCATTAGTCTGTGAAAGATGGACTCATGAGAGTGAAAGGTTTTTAGTTTCTTGTACAAATGCCTGCAGTCACCACATATTGAACACCTTTTACTCAAACTGAATTCCGATAGACTGGTTAAGTTCTTACAGACAGGAAACATGGGCTCTCCGGCTTTCACATAGGCGAGGCAAACCAATCAAATGCGATTTGTCGTAGTCAACCTATTGAAAAAATGAAAAAGTGCATTTTTTGTTTGCATGATGAAGTGCACTCTAGTTACCACTGTGGCGGTCCTGTGGAGTTGTTTTTAGAACTGATTTCCTTTTACACTAAGACAGCCAGTGCAGGCTGGGAAGGACCTATATACTTGCAAAAATCCTGTATTTGTAGTAGTTCCGGTGTCGCAAAGCTTCGTTGTGACCTTGTGCTCAGATGAATTGATAGAACTCCAGAAACAATCATCAGTGGTATCTACTCTAAGACTTTACGCTTTTAGATGATTCTTTAGCATTCGTTCAATCTGATTTTTCATTCATCACATTTTTATTTCAAGCGTTTTCTACGAATGCGCATTGAATCCTAAATTCTAAATTGTTGGTTAGTCGTTACTGAATTCATAGTACAACCTCTACATGCTGCTTCATTTCGGCACGAGACCAGTCTGCTCGCTCTACGCTAAACAAGATAGACCACACAATCCTCGCCACGATCGTAATCATTGGCAGCCTTACTGCGCCGAAACAGAACAAAGGCCTTTTTCTCACCTGTACCATTCACCCTGCCCTGTGCCAGCCGCAGCAAACTTATCGCCACAAACTTCCTAATCTTGTCACCCGACCTAACTTAGCGACATTTCCTGTTGCGCTTTCCTTCTCTTGGAATCCAATCCATTGCCTTAAACGAGCGTCGGTTGTCTTGCCTTTGCATTACATGCCCTGACAAAACCCAGTTCTCTCTTTTTTATTTTGAATAGGATGTGATTAATTCGCGTTTGCTCCTTGGCCAAATCTGTGGTTATGTAAGCAAGGCATTATGTAAGCATTATATAAACTTATAGAAGCAACGCATACGTGGAAGTTCTCAAGAGCATGTGGCTGGACTAATAAATGCAGGCTATGAGCCACCATGATCAGTTACGCAAGAAAAACTTTTGTGTTGGGTGGAGGCCTGCGGTGCCAAGAAGCTACTGTTGCCCGCGAAGAACAAGGGTAATGTCGATTACAGGCTTCGTATTGTGGACAATGAACGCAAGCTATCAAAACACAGTTACGTTGCAATGCCATTTATTGCTGTCGACACCGCGCGTTCGTTATCACTGGTGTTAATCACGCCCTTATGATCCGAAAAGCTTCCTGTTCTAAGCGCATCCAAATACCAGCAAAGC
This sequence comes from Amblyomma americanum, assembly GCF_052857255.1. Lineage (NCBI taxonomy): Eukaryota > Metazoa > Arthropoda > Arachnida > Ixodida > Ixodidae > Amblyomma > Amblyomma americanum. The sequence continues at coordinate 132,987,691 of NC_135498.1, read as the reverse complement.
CAAATATCAAGGATTTTTACACCGCAGGGACTTCTGTGCCCAAACTGCGCAGTTGCACAAGGTTTTTTTCCTAACCAAGGTGGGGTTAAAGACCCATTTCCTAAGCATTTCTCCCTAAATGAGCCGAGCACTAGACCACAATAAAGCGTTTACCGAATTTATCAATGGTGGGTACCCAGCGACATGGGCATCAAACACCGCACCTCCCGCATGCGCGGCGGGTGCTTAGGCTACTAGGCCACCGCTGCGGTAAAAAGGCATTGAGTGGGAGCTGAAGGTACCCGGGCAACAGCCTTAAGGCCGTATGTTGCAAACGCTTTCTTATGTCTGCCCCTCCCCCTCCGCCCTCCTCCTCACACTCTTCCAGAATCACAGGGGGCCGCTACGTCGGGGCTCCTAACTGTCGGTGGTCATTAAGAGGGCACCGGCGTTACTTCTCAAAAGTGGCGGGAGTGCTTCATGGCTTTGGTGGCGACTTTTTTGCCATATCTAGTGCTTTTTTTTTGCCTCCGAAGCCTAGCTGTGGTGTTTGCATGGTCTTCATTTATGTCTTTTCTGTACCACACAGCAGTGTAGAGGAGAGGGCGTACTATCCACATTTTTTCGTGTTCGCCTCAGGCACTTTCCGTCTTCGAGACATCAGTCGGTACTGCCCGTGAAACTCCGTCCTTATAGAGTATTCAGCTCATCGCTGAATACTCTATAAGGGCTCTAGAGCGGTCTCAAAACAGTCCTCCAATTCGGCTGGTCGAAAGCGGGCGCTCTTTTTGTATTTCGCTGGTTATATCGGGTCCTCGGCCTACTGCGCAGAGCCTGTCACACGCTATAAAAAGAAAAGTCAGAACGACCAGCCGTTCTGTATCCCGTAAGAACTTCTCGCCGATCTCGGCGCGTCGCGGGCATGCCGGCGGTGCACGACTGTGCAGGCGGCCGTGGTTACGGCAGGTGAAGCGACTGAGCAGAACATGAGCAGAACCTGAGCAGAACATCAAAACACTGTCGCATATATGTGACAGTGTTTTGATGTTCTGCTCAGGTTCTGCAGCAGATTCAATAAAACGAAGTTCATAAGTGCATTAGTATGTCGAGTCTTGAAATGTTTCTTTGTTGTGCATGGCGGAAGCGGTCAACGCGTTAACACGGATGACTGCACAAGAAGCTTGCAAGCATAGAAAGGACTTAGCATGGGCCGCCTTGGACAGTGTAATTGCGCTTGTATTTTGAAAAATGGGTACTTGCGGCAGCGTTTATCCTGTAGAAATGCAACGCAGTTATTTATTGATGCATGCAGTGTAAAAAAAAACTGCGTGTGCACGGCGAAACAGTAATATCTTTTAGTGCTTATTTTCTTTTTGAGCTTGTTTTCACGTGGCAGTGGTGTCAACGCTTGTGGTAGCCACTTTTTTTGGTGATGACCACGCTGACCAAGCTCGAAAGTCACGCTGCACCACCGACCAAACGCATTGTTTTGATCGAGTGCTCTGAGGATGGAATATGGATGGACTGTCACAAAAAGAAATGTTGTGGAAGGAACAAAATGGGCCGAGCGTTGCTAACGGTCGACGCAGAAAAAATGATTTAAGAGTACACTTTATTCACCTAGGCGGTGCCTCTTCCGACACAAATTCCGAGATTCGTGTCGATCTACTCTCTCCCGATCATATGAGGAAAGCCACCAGTCGAAGATACCATTAGAGCTAGAACTCTAAAAGAGGGGTGCTTGACTATCATTGTGCTTGACAGTGCGTTAATATTAGGTCTTTTCAGTGCTTTCAACTTCTACTCTTCTACTTGCTATCTTCTTCATCATTGCTTATATCTTTTGCCAAGTATTTATTTGTTCTTCAACTCTTTGCCGCTCACCAATGGCCACAAACCTGCTGAGCAACTTTGTTGTGGTCTTAGTCATTCTCATTTTTTCTGAACCATGCTTAGTCATTTTGATTTTTTCTAAGTCAATCGTATTCATTACTGTTGCTTCTTTTAAAAAGTATTTATCTTGAGGGGGCTTCCACTGGCAGCTACCTTCCAGGGTTTTCCTTATCTCCCCTAAAAGTGCAGACAGGAACTTCCCCTTCCCCATTTTGGTAGGTGGTCTCTTCCGTGTACAAACCGTCACAGGTGGCAAGTGTAGAAAGCACTACGCCACTGGAAGGACGCGGGACACATGTTCTTTATGGTGAGGCTTCTAATGCTGACGCTTCAGAAAGCGTGTTGTTCTGCTTCCTGTATACGTCAGGACAGAAGAGTTTGGTTTATGGTTTATGGGGGTTTAACGTCCCAAAACGACCAAGGCTATGAGAGACGCCGTAGTTAAGGGCTCCGAAAATTTCAACCATCTGGGGTTCTTTAACGTGCACTGACATAGCACCGTACACGAGCGTCTAGAATTTCGCCTCCATCGAAATTCGCCCGCCGCAGCGGAGATCGAACCCGCGTCTTTCGGGCCAGTAGCCGAGCGCCATAACCACTCAGCCACCGCGGCGGCTGTAACCGAAGAGTAAAGACATCTTTTTAGGTTGAAGTGTCCAACGATATACGAGACAGATACTGCGCCATTTCCTTTCCCCCCAAAACCAATTATTATTATTGTTAATAAAGACCTCGTTTCGGCGCTCGTCTTCTGACGTATTACACAGCGAAACTTCATCGATGCTTGATGAATATGCAATTAAAATTTAGTTTTGCGTTTTTACCTAAATCAGAAAACATTTTTATTGCCGCTACGCAATGCGACAAATGAGTTTGGATGGGAAAGCGTGATCCATATTCCGTCCGCCACTGTACTGTGTCTGCGCAAATTTCGTAAACGATATGATGACGGAATCCTTATGTCTGCACCAACGAAAACGCTTAGAGTGTGCGTGCGTGACTAGGGAGAAGTTGGTGCTTTAAAAAGATGAAAGTGCTCGAACATTAAGCATAAGTCAAAGTTTGTCTCTTGCAGAACACAAATGGTGAACAAGATTCCCTTTCCTCGTATCAGTTACAATATCCCTTGAACTGGCCATTGCTCCAAGGAGATTTTATCTGAGCTAAAAGCAGCAGTCGACAGGCTCTTCCTACTTATCTGAATACTGAGCTAACTATAAAGCAGCGGGTGAGCTTTGTGAAACCATGTTACTTTATATGGGTCACGACCAGGGCATGCGAGTAATCCCAGAAGCTTATTTCAAACGCGAGTTTTGCAGCTGTGCCAGTGTTCTTTCAACGTTATTGATAACAAAAACAGCTTGCGCATTATGCAGGAGTGCTGCAGCTGCCTATATGCCATGATGGCATTTATGCATTTTTTGGTCTATCTTGTGCGCCTTATCTTCGTGTTCCCCTGGTTTCATGTTTGGTTTGGTTTATAGGGGTTTAACGTCCCAAAGCGACTCAGGCTATGAGGGACGCCGTAGTGAAGGGCTGCGGAAATTTCACCCACCTGGGGTTCTTTAACGTGCACTGATATCGCACAGTACACGCGCCTCTAGAATTTCGCCTCCATAGAAATTCGACCGCGGCAGCCGGGATCGAACCCGCGTCTTTCGGCCCAGCAGCCGATCGCCGTAACCACTCAGCCACCGCAGCGGCTTGTTTCATGTTTAAAGAAACTGTTTAAATGGGAGAGGTTTAGAGCCGGACATTCGAAGGAAAATCCGTGCGCGTTCCTCGCACTACTCAAGGATTGGTCGAGATGCCTGTAACGTTACACGTTGAGCTGTGGAATGAAACTGATTATAGCTCGAGTTAAATTTTTCACTGTGAGGTCGTAGGACGGCAGAAATATAATTATGCCGTATACGCATATAGGCTAAATATTTATGATGAAAAGGAAATTGGGATAATTATTTGGGTATGGTACCCATGGCACTTGGGTTGCGAGTTATCTAGGCTTCACTAGCGCATTGAGAAACGTTCGTAAGACTTCGTTGAAGAGAGACCGTCTGTGTCTTGCGCTGTATCACACGGTCTAGTGCGCTTGCGGATGCATTCCAATCATTATGTGTAATTAGAAAATGGTACTAATTAAGAAAGCATCAAACAGCCATAAACGCTGTCTCGTCATACTGTTAAGGTGGAGCTGAAGCCTCCCCTTAATTTGCTGCCTTCTGAATAAAACAGACGAGTTTTATTACCGCAACGAGTGCGTGTTTATATTTGTTGGTCCTCGTCTCTTTGCACGCAGGTCTAGGATGGAATAATTCGGTTTTACTAGAAGAGGCCATTTGCCAGAGGGATGTGTTTGGTAGCGCTCTTTGCAAGAAAATATTCTTGACAGTGCTCGCAAATATTGCTTTGTTGGAGAAATCTTATGACCCTACGATCTATTATATTTTCGCAACATATATTTTCTAACACAGCTTCTAATAGCTAGAGGAATTTAACTTGATAGACGGAGAGGCGCAATTTCAACGAGAAAACAGGCCCAAATTGAATACCCCATGAAGGCAACAAGCAGAAGAATACTCTGACAAAGGCGAAGCTCTTGTGGTGTAAAATAACAGTCTGTTTTCGAGAACCCAGTTTTCTTCTGCCCGCTATTTGATTAAAATTATAAATATTTAAGAACAATTATGAGCTCATGCACTGGAAGCTCGCTATTCTAACCTCTTTAACAATTTTAATGGGTGACCGAACGCTTACAAAATTAACCGTTGAGTTTCTTTTGACATTTTGTTGAGCCTCTACTGACTTAATTTTTTAATGAAAAATGCCCACGCGTTTACTTCACAATGAATCCAGAAAATATCAACTGAGGACTTCACATTGAATTATTGATTCCGTAGAACCTATTGATTTTTTTTTTGTTTAAACGTTGCGGCGTTACCAGCGCCGCGCGCCATTTTGCGGTCTTGTGACGTTCCCACTTGGTGGTTCCCGTGAGCCGGCGGCGGGCAGTTGAATTTTCCCGCATTCAGAAGCATGGTTCCAAGTCCACGAACGTGTTGCTCTATGCTTGTTGGGTAATGTCTTTCGTGTGGATAGGTAATCGTAGCAGCTTGTTCGTCCACGTATACCTGGCAGCGCTGTAACAGGTATGCGGCCAGAGTGAGCCGATCTACTAGCTTCTCGGGTGTGCACTTCTTTGTTCTTGGCTTCCATAAAAGTGGCTGTCCTGAGGCTGGAACACAGGAAAGCGATTTTACACCGTGCGTGTTCGTGTCGGTGAGGTGATTTTTGCACGACATCGTGATTCTCCCAAGAGGGTAATGCCATGCATGTTCAAGAACTTCCTTTTTTTTTATACAGACTTAGCGCAGGAGTGGTTGCTCGGTATTGGAATAAAAGAGATGTCTTCTCCCTGCCTTGTGTTGAAGTGTCATATTTTGACTCTGCACGGATTCGGGAATATTAAAAGTGTACGTGCTGCTTGCTCGGCGTACTTGAGTGAAAATGGCTATTGCATCCGCTATGCACGTAAAACCTCGCTAAAAGAAGCTAAAATACACTTGTAAGTGCAAAAAGACATCCTATCATTCCGTTTTGTCTACTTCCAACTGGTAGGCATTCTGCATATTGCATCCGCTATGCACGTAAAACCTCGCTAAAAGAAGCTAAAATACACTTGTAAGTGCAAAAAGACATCCTATCATTCCGTTTTGTCTACTTCCAACTGGTAGGCATTCTGCATCGTGTATCATATTCATTGGTTTCAACTTGTAAGTCCTAGCAACGCTTGCAGTTGCAGGACATCGAGGTAATACGCTCAGCCCGAAAGATAACCTTCAGCTATTCACGGTACTCGGAACAGAGCGTGTTACTTTCAGGCACCTCTTCCGACTCTCCCGGTGTTTGCTGTGCATGCGTGCGTGGCACGCGTCGAGCGCCCCGGATCCGTGGTCCGCACATACAACTCTAGCCGCATCGGCGTCTGTGCTGTGCTGTTGATTCTTTAGGGTGTGCGCTGTCTCACTGCTGAAAAAATAAGAAGAACGCCGAATGTATGAGCGCGTCGCCTGGTGAAGGGTCCCGAGGTCGTCGGCACGGCGATCGAATTTTCAGCACTGTCATGCGATAGCACTACGCCCTCCAAAGAAGTCCTCATATGGTCGTGTCGCTAGAAATTTGACCTCACAATTCGTATTTCTCGTTGCGCTCAGAGTATTCTCGTTGCTGCGCTGCTGCTAGAGTAGGGGTGTTACAGCAGCGTCAAGCAGGTGTTGCTTGCGTTCGCAGAATTCCTACTCTACATCTGCGTTAAGGTTTTGTACTTTTTCTCTGCCTTTGCGCCAGCCACCCGAGCCCAAAAAACGCTAAATTCTCTAGGCACCTGCTGTTTTGTTTTTCCCCTTGCATTTTTTTCTGAATAGTCATAACATATACGCCAGCCGGCAGAGGCACCTTGCTGGGAATGAATCAGACACGAGAAAAAGAAGCGTGCTGGCAGTGAGAAAGCGTGCGAACAGCAGGAGAGCTCCATGCCTTGCGCTGTTGTTGTTGTTGTTAGCCTATCAAAAGATGGCACATACCCACACTGGGGGATCGGCCAAGAATCGGGTGGCTATTCACCTGAACGCAGTTAACAAAAAGGAAAAGCATGTTGGTGGCGGGCCAGTCCGCGTGCGGAAAAATTCCACTAGTGGAGCGATGTGCATTGTAGTATGGCTTTATTTGTAATTGAGTGTAAGGAAGGAATGAAAAGTTTACGTAAACGCACCTTGAAAAAGCACGTTGTGAAGCTGGCTCTAAAAAACCCAGGAAAGATATAAACACATTCAGCAGCCCATCCTGTCCATATATAGTGTCTGATTTTGGTTGTCAGTCTTTTCTTCGCATGGGTTCCGTAATAATTACAGGACATAATTATATGAGTCGCGATGAGGTCAGTGCGTTTCCACCCACTCCATGGTCCCTACAAATAGTTCTGATATAAACTAGGCCTAAATACTTTAAAAATCTGGTCCCCAGTGATAGCTGTTCATCATATGAGAAACCCATATTGGCGGAGGTTGTATCAGTAGGACACAACTGTTTATAAAAATATGCCTTTGAAGAAAGTAATTGTAACAACATTTTCAATTTTAATTGTGTAAAGTGCGTGCATGTTAAACTTGTAATACTGTTCATCGGACAGATTTTTATTCTGAAATATTATTGTTTTGAAAAAGCAATATAACCTGCAAAAAGCATTATACTTGACAAAAACACAGCTGAAACCGAGGAGGATGAAATAAACAACCACTTAGGATACTTTAGCAAGCTGAAAAGTTGGAATGGTTGGTGCATGATCTTGTGGCGGGAACAGCTCAGGACGACACAAATAATGGGGAGGCGGAGAGCCGTGCTGCGCTGTTACCGCCGCAAAACCACTCAGGGACTGGCTAACTTTATCCAGAGCATTTATTCGGCGAATTGCAAAATAAAAGCTAAAGAAACTTGCAGAAGAAGCACCCCGATGTCAGCTGGTGTATGTGTCATCATTTATCCCTGGTTCATTTCAGCACTATGTTCTTCCAATGATAGTAGTAATCTGTCCCTTTTTTTATCGGGGGGGGGGGGGGGGGCGTGTTTTTGGAAGGGATTTAGTGTGTGTAGGCGTTATAAAGGTTCCCATTTGCGTTTTCGTCTCACAGGATACATGTACAGGAAAGGGGAGGATTGTTGGGCCAGTTGGTTCATGATTCAAGACTGAAAACGGCGCAAAAAAAACGGGACAAGATAGAGAGAAGCAACACACACAGCACTGACCTTACAACTTAGTGTATATCATGCGAAAACGCAATAAATACAGGACGTACACATAAAATAAACTAAAAGAACACCATGATATAAGACTGATAATATTGCAGATCAATATCTATAAAGGAAACCTCTTTTTTCGATAAGCGAAGAGACGGCACGCTCAAGCACTTGTTACCTCTCATGTGGATGACGAAAGCTTCGTACAGTTCTCGTTTTTGTTGGCTTGCGTACGTGTCACATGAGAGGTGACAAGTGCTTGAGCGTGCCGTCTCTTCGCTTATCGAGAAAAGAGATAGCCTTTTTAGATATTGACCTGCAATAGTATAAATCTTATATCATGGTGTTCTTTTAGTTTATTTTATGTGTACTTCTTGTATTTATTGCACTTTCGCATGAAAAACACTCAGTCGTAAGTTCAGTGCTGTGTGTTGTTTCTCTTTATTTTGTCCTGTTTTTTCGTGCCGTTTTCAGTCTTGGATGTGCAGGAATTTCTCAGGCTGCACTGCTCGCCACGCCGAGAACAACCTGGCGACGTTCCATCCAATGGGTCTAAAGCGTTGCTCGGCCTGATATTTTCTCACGCGTATTCATCTTGGTTCGAGTACGTATAATCTGCCTGAATGTACATTACAATGCCACAAACAGAGTGAGCATCATCCCTTTTCCATCTCATGTTCTCTGAAATAAGTGCAAAATTTTTCCTCGAATGAGATATTTGGCTAGAATGATCATTCAGATATTTCAGAATTGATCACTGAAACCTCACTCAGAAGTTGAAGTACTCTTGAAATGTTGAATTGCCGTTGTGCTGGCCTCAGTTTTATAACTATAATCGAAGTGATATCTAGCATCAGTGTTTTTATTTCTAGCAATCTAAGGATTTAAAAGCAAAACCTCGAATGCTGCCTATTGTCTTTGTGACAAACAACTTGTTATAAAGCACATTTACGCTGAAAATCATGTCCAGCGATTTTGCCTTCTAGTCAGTCAGATATTACATTTGATCTGTTCATTTGGTGGTGGCATATTCTTGAAATGAAACATTAGTAGTTCTTTTAAATATGTATCTTTAGCATAAAGAAATTGTAGTATTAATTTCTCACCAATTGACTCCACAAATAAAAAAAATTCCCGTATACTTTCAGTGGTTTTAGTGGCTGCTTCCTTTATTAATAAGCAACGACGAGGAAGACACAAGTGGCAGCCTCTGGGTGAACTGGGGTGGGCTGGGGTGAAGAAGAAGAAGAAGAAGAAGAAGCTCAACTGTGGTGTCCTGGTGGTGCCTACGTGGTCATCTCTGGTGAGGCCGTTCTGTGTGGGGGATTTGGCCAGGTCTCAGGTTAGGTCTGTAGGCCAGGTTAATGTGCATTTGAGGGTGCGTTTGGCTCAGGTATGTCGCTGACATCCCCGGGCGGAGGGTCGGCAACCTGGTTTGCCAGATTGCCCACCCAAAGCTTGCCGCTAGAAAATTTTCGTAAAAATGGAATTGACATCATCCCTGTGGCTCTCGTGCCGATCGGTGAGGGAACGATCAAGATGAAAATCCCCAAGGTCCTTCAGCAGGAGCTAAGATCTCTCACTACCCACTACCTCCAGATCTCTGAGGTGCGACCGTTCGGCCGGAGAGGCATTGTTTGCAGGTCCGCTGACATTGATTGTGTCACAGACCTGCTCCAGTGCAAAACTTTTCAGTCATTAGCGGTTAAAGCCTTCATCCCGGAACAGCTCGCATGTTCCAAAGGTATTTTTCGTGGCGTGGACCCAGCATCTTCCCCGCAGGATATACTGAAGGAGTTTCAGGATGCAGGTGTGGGGGTTCTTTCTGTCTACCGGTGCAGTAGAGAATTCAATGGTGTGCGTGTTGCGACAGAGTCAGTTATCACTACGTTTGCTGGTTCCTCTTGTCCTTCTGAACTCAAGGTTTGGCCGATAGTGTATCGTGTGGACCCTCTGCAGCCCCGTCCTCTTCAGTGCAACAACTGTTTGCGTTTCGGTCACAGTGGTAAAGCGTGTAAGTCGGAGACCCGCTGCCGGGGTTCTGGAGAAGGGCATTCAGATGACAGCTGCGCCTCTGATCAGCCCCAGTGTTGCCTATGCAAGGGCAACCACTCAGCTGATGATGTCAACTGCTCGAAACGAGCCGACGAACAAAGCCTGCTCGATATCATTCAAGCGAAACGATGTTCGAGAGCAGATGCTTATGCACTTCTGGATCGGAGGGATAATACATATGCCAGCCGTGCGCGAAGCTCTGTTGCTGATATACCGTCAAGTTTGACTACTTCAATAGTGTCCTCAGTAGAACAGGCTCTTTCTGTGGTGGTCGACCGAATGCTGGGCAGTTTCACCGAGGCTCTATCTCAACTTGTTGCTGGCCAATCTCTGCCTACTGAATCACATGTTTCGGCGGCTACGCCGGCATCACTCCCAAGTGCTGCTAGTAAGAGTGATTCCATGTCGCCTCTTACCGTGCCACAAGTACCGCCTGCCAACAGCGCTCCTGACAGTGTCGCTCACGTAGATACTTGTAGCATGGACGTTGAAATGCTCACCACTTCCCAGAAGCGTCGAGCTTCTTCCTCACCCTCGAAGTCAGCTGTTCCGCAAGTCAAAGCAAAGAAAGGACCCCCCAAATTAATTCCCCAGACTGATGTGCTGAAGGAGGCTGTTGATGCCTCTTTAACCAGTCGATAATCATGGCGGGTCTAAAAGTTATGCAGTGCAATTGTCGCTCCGTACTTTCTTCTTTACCGGATCTTGAATTACTTCTTCATAAACATAATCCAGATATTGTGATTTTACAAGAAACGTGGCTCTCTCCACTTAAATCATTCACATTTAAAAAATTTCGTGTTTTCAGGGTAGATCGCGTTAATGGCAGGGGTGGTGGGTTAATAACTATGATCTCTACGAAAATATGTCACCGGGCATCAATCTCGCAGACAGTTATGCGCCCTGACTGTGAGTTGTTGGCGGTTGAAATCTCCCTTCCACAGTGCGCCAAAGTCACTATTGCTAACGTCTACTTCCCAATCGGTGTTCACAGGACAGACTGTTTGGATACCTTACTGAGCGGCGCAAACAGCACAGTTATCGCAGGAGATTTTAATTCGCACCACAGTGTCTGGGATAGTCGCTCTGACTCCTGCGGCCAGCTTCTGTGGTCCTGGATGTCAATGAATGCAGTGCGCTGCTGTAATTCCGGAGCAGTAACTTTTATGCGAGGAGGATCCCGTTCAATCATAGATTTAACATTAGCATCTCGTGGGGTTGGCGTATCTGCATGGTCAACTGAAGACTCAGATACATCTAGTGACCACTTTCCAATAACCTTTTCTATTATATCCTCGCCTATCAGAAAAGGTGGTGCAACCATGAAATTTGTAAACCACATTATGTACAAAAAATTGATATCTGCCTCACTCCCCTCCATAGTTAGCTCAGGTCGAGCACAAAGAGTTCAGCGGACAATTACCTTTCTGCAAGATGCTGCTGAGAGCTCTGTATTCTCGGTGTGCACTACTGCTCCTGCCAGACAGCCGTCTCCTTGGTGGACGGAGGAGTGTGAGAAAGCTTATCGTCGTAGAAAAGCAGCCTGGAAAAGCCTTTCCTATAATCAGAGCCCAGCTAATTGAATAAATTATAAGTTCTTCTCTGCATGTTTCAAAAGAACTGTTAAAAAGGCAAAGGAGGATAATAATCAAAATTTAAACACGTATCTCTCAAAACCCCAGAATAAGAAGACTCTCTATAGATTCATGGCGCAGAATAACAGCTCTCCGGCCTCCAATCGCATTAGGTCAATGGTAATGTCTCCGCAGGAGGCTAAGCAAAAACTTGAACGCATCGCGCAGGGGCTGGCCTTAAGTTTCCAGGTACAGAAAGCAGAACCATTGCACACTCTCACCCCCAGCTCGGACTATCCTGAGGTCGACGTGTCGGAGCTCCTGCAAATTGTTTCCTCTATGCACTCTGCTGCTCCGGGATCTGACGGGATTACTGTGGGCATGTTAAAGATTTTAGCGCACGACTTTCCAACTCACCTTCTAGATATTGTAAATGCGTCATTGGAAACCTCTTTGATTCCTCACAGTTAGAAAATTGCGAAAATAATTTTACTTTTAAAAAATGCAGACAATGGATTTCAATTAGACGATATTCGGCCGATTGCTTTAACCTCAAATTTAGTAAAGCTAATAGAGTAGTACACAGTCGCCTCACAAAGCATGTTCATCATATTAACGGCCTCAGCCCCGCACATATTGGCTTTCGTCGCGGTTGTTCCATATGGTCCGCGCATGTGGATCTCGAGAGCCGAATACGACTCTCAATGTGCCAGAGAGAAGTTTCGGCCTTGGTGACGCTTGACGTTGCGAAGGCCTATGACAGCGTGGAGCACACAGTCCTCATTAATAAGCTTGCTCAACTACAACCACCGCATTACCTCTACGCCTGGATTTGTGAATTTCTAGAAGATAGATTTTTCTTCTGTACAGACGGATCTTTTTGTTCTAATACCGATGGTCAATCAAGAGGTGTGCCGCAAGGCCCTGTTCTTTCTCCGCTGCTTTTCAACATATTAGTTCGGGACATCCCCATTCATCCTAACGTTACAGTTTATGTATACGCAGATGATATAGCTTTTTTCGCATCGGCGAAAAAAGGTCTGGTTGGACCAAATCAATTTATCACTTAATGTCAGCAAATGTGGCGTGCTGGTATTTCCACCCGACGCTCATATGTACATCTCGCTAGCCTACCGCTCCACTCCAATTCCGCAGGTGGAGTCGGTTAAATACCTAGGTGTTACTTATGACCAAAATTTGGACTGGCGACACCATATTAAGAATAATGTTATTAAAGGGGAACGTGCACTGGGCCATTTGACCCGAGTTGGCAATAAAAAGTTTGGCATGCGTCGTGACACGCTACTGTTGCTCTATAAGGCTTATATGAGACCGATTCTGGAATTTGGTTGCCCCTTGTTCTCTGGTAGCGCGAACTACAAGCTGCAGCCATTAGCCTTACTGGAAAGGCGTGCCCTACGGCTATGCCTCGGGCTCCCGAAATCAGCTTCCAACGCTGTCCTTTATCTGGAAGCCCGTATCCCCAACCTCTGTTCCCGCTTCCAACTTCTAACAGTGCGTACTTTCCTCAAGTCTTTTGACCCGGCCCCAGGCGTTAGTATTCCAATTTTTCTATCCCAACCACACCTTTTTTTGACTAATCACTGGCCGCGTTATCAGCTTCCGCAAGTTAGGTTCACGCAGAATCTGTTAGCTCCGCTTCAGGTTGATCTGATCTCCTTGCAACGAGTTGCTGACACGCAGGCTGATCCCGTCTTCTATTACGACTTTATTTTCCCATCCCATGCGAAGCATTTGCCCGCACATACCCTAAATGGTCTTCTTTCTGAACACCTACAGAATTTTCCACATCATACTGTTCTCTCCACTGATGCCTCCGGCAGCTGTGAGAAGGCGGCGATTGGCATATATTCGCAGGATCTAGCTTGGAGCTACTCCGTTCGTATCCCTGATTATACTCCTATATTCATCGCAGAGATTTTGGCCATTGGTTTGGCTCTTCTCAAAATTCTCAGACATGTCGCACGGGTTCTTATTCTTACAGACTGCCTTTCAGTTATTGTCTCTCTCCAAAATTCGGAAATATCTTTCTTGACTCGTTCACTTAGGTTTTTTTGTTCCGAGCACAGTGCGCGAAATCCGTTTGGTCTGGGTACCTGGGCATTCAGGCGTCTATTTTAACGAGGTGGCTGATTTATTGGCAAGGTCAGCTCTCAGCGCACCTGTAATATATCCCGTCCCTCACCTCATTCTGTTAGCAGCTTCACGTTTCCAGCGGTTCCAACATATTTCAGCCACTTTGAGTGATCCGTTGCTCAATACCGTGGACTTTCAACACCTAAAGTACCCATGGAATATCCGGTGGTGTAAGTCAAGGCTTTGTGAAGTGTCCATGACGCTCCTGCGATGTAGAATCCCTCACTTAAACTTGTACTTATGCAGGTGCGGGTTCGCTGCGACAAACCTTTGTGTATCATGTGGGCAAGTTGAATCAATCGATCATTTTCTCCTCTCTTGCCGGCGGTTCGCGGTTCAGAGAAAGCAATATCTGGAGGTTCCTCTTTCGAGACTAGGACTGCCTTTGTCTCTTACAGTTCTTTTATCGTTCGGTGCGAGTGCCAAGGGATTCCCGTTAAGCAGTGTATGCGGCTACCTTCACGATTACATAAGTGCAACTAATCGATTATCTTGTTAGCTATATACAAAATTCTTTCGCATGTCCAAAAAAGGCTAGATTGATTCTATTCCGGATGACTCATACCTCTTGAATTCATTTTATTTTTCCAATTTTTTTTATCTTGATTCAGTCTTCTGACGTTTCCTTCCTTGCGCAAATGCTTCATTGGCATTCTACTCTATACCTTGGCCAATCCCCCCCACGTGGGTATGTGCCATATTACTTGAGGAGAAGAAGAAGAAGAAGAAGCCGCTGGTTTTTCTTGATGACAATATGTTTTTCGGCAGTATTGTGGCTTGCGTCAGGTTATTTGCAACAAAAAATTGCCAGCATTCCCGCTTTGATGTTTAATCCCTTAGTTTGGTAGAAATAAAATACATATGGTTTATGATCTATGGATTATGTGGGTTTAACGTCCCAAAGTTAGTCAGGCTATGAGCGACGCCGAAGTGAAGGTTTTCGGAAATTTCGACCACCTGGTGTTCTTTAACGTGCAATGACATCGCACAGTACACGGGCGTCTTTAAATTTCACCTCCATCGAAATTCGACCGCCGCAGCCGGGATCGAACCCGCATTTTTTTTGGTCACCAGCCGAGCGACATCACCCCTGAGGAACCGCGGCGGACACAAAATGCATATCATGAATATCACTGCAATGCAACGAATAAAAGTGGTTGAGCACAACCGCAATTCAATGACATTTTTTATTAAATTCAGGGACACAACATTAACAACATTTCAATGATATTGCAGTGAAACTGTCATGGGTTTTTAAAAAAGTATCAAAGATAAAGCAACAAATTATGAATTCAACAAAACTAGGCGGTGTTTCAATGATAAAGCACTAACCAATTTTATGAATATTTGAAGGCGGCACACTGTTTATACAAAGGCATTAAAACAAAATTTCAACACAATTTCTCAACAATTAACAACAATGGTACCATGAATTTTCAACCAACTTTTTGTAAGAGGCTGCGGGATCTCTGGTTTACTCTGAAATTGTTTATTTGAGTAGCTACACGCCCGAATTTAGTTCAGAATGCTCCCATAACGACGAAGCTTTGCTCGCATTATGTCGTCCAGCAGGTTCCCAAGCAGAAACTAAACGAACGCTGGCTGTGACGAATGCGATGTATTTTTGTGCTTCTTGATTACATCTGTTTTCTAGATGTGAAGGCTAAGAGGCGATTTGTCTAGAGCGTATTCGGTGCATTCCAGAACATCGTGGCACTACCTGTAATACATCCGCCTATTCTATAGCGAATTCAGCAGCCCATATTGAGGGTGTGTAAATTTTTGGACATTTCAAACACCGAATCGCATATCCTCGTATTTGAATGTATCAAATTGTGGATTTTAAAAATGATTAGAAACTGATTGAATGCGTTCTCAACCTTTCAGTCGTTTTAGAAAAACCGGTAGGAATTTAAAATAAGGACTCTCGTACTTTTCTTCGACGACTGATACAGAAGCGGACCACACCAGCGCCGCGCTCGATTCTTCCGCAAAATATATGACCCAGCTGAACGGCTCAGCCTTACTGCGTGGTCCATTTGTATGGCGGCGTTCACAACGAGAGTACATGACCCCTAATACTGGACGATGCGGAAGAACTCAGGCCAATTGAGGACAACCCTTCCTTGATGCTCAGTCTCAGATGCCACGACTAATACGTGGGCGCCAGCAGTCTCATTTGCTGTGGTGGGGATGTGGTGCCCTATGCACCGGCTTACTAATGGGTACAAGGTTTCCCCGCTCCTTGGGCTCCTCTTTTCTTGTATGAAATTCTTGGGGGAAAGGTCTTTGACCAAACCAAGCAAGCGGTAATTTTCCTATGCCTACAACTTACATCATCTTAATCCATAAGAAAAGACACGTCAAGGATTCAAAAAATCGCATACCGATTACCGAAATGTCCGTTGCCTAGGAGGCATTTAATAACGTAATCGCTTATAGAGTCGGGGAAACCCTATACTTCAATCAACAAAAAGATCACACAGGTTTTCTACGATAGACCATATTCGCACTATCAATGCGCAGAATACAGCCAACGCCTACATGAAGCCTTCATAGATTACGCGAAATCAAATCTGGCAGTCGAAATCTCAGCAGTCATGCAGGCGTTGCAAAATCAAGGTATGGAAGAGCCGTATGTTTAAATACTGAACGATATCTATAAAGGCTGCACAGCTACCATAGCCCTCCATAAAATCGGCATTTAAAGTCCCATAAGGGAAGAATTAAAGGCAGGAAGCCACTATGTCGCAAAACCTATTCACCGCCTTTTTACAGGAGGTGTTCAGACGGTGGATTGGGAACAGTTGAAGATGAGCTAATGAAGAATGTCTTAGTAATCTGCGAATCGCAGATGACGCTGCCTTGCTAAGTCACTCAGGGGATGAACTGAAATTCATGATCAATCATCTAGAAAGGCAGAACTGAATGGTGGGTCTAAAAATTTATATGCAGAAAACCAAAGCAACGTGCAACAGTATATTAAGGTAACAACATTTCACGATTGCTAGCGAGGCGCTGCAAGCCCACTTAGGGCCAGAGCCATATATTCCCATCGGGAGAGTTCGGCGGAGGGTTGGCGCCAACAGCATGCCAAAATTATCGGCGATGCTGCCTGCCGTTTTGTGCTAAGGCACACGGAGTTCGCCTCGGAAAAAGAGCTAGCGCGGTGTCCGGGAAAATATTTTATCGAAGACAAGAACCGCAAATGCGTGTGTATTCGAGAGCTTGCAGCAAGAGCTTAATCTATGCCGAGGTTTTACGTATACCTGAATGGCAGGACTGCACATCACGACACTGTCATTGAACAGGCTGAACTGAAGAAGGAAGAGCGTGTGCAAATGCACTGCACTACAATTCTGGTTCGCAATACACAGCCCAGTGAAAAAAGCCTGCAACCCTGCCCTGCCCCTCGATGTGCGAATTTGTGAGTAAGTACTGGAGCGGTGTATTAACCAAAGAAATGGACGAAATATTCGCCCCTTTAGGCGGTGAGGACAGGAGGCGCTGCTCCGATTTACATCTAACACAATGGCAAACCGAGCTTGAAAGCAAGTATCGTGAACCGTATATTTGACACTTCGTCGGATCGGACATGCCTTACAGGCAGCACGTTTTTGTATATGCCGTTTCTTCAGGTTAATTACCCTCGCAACAGGCATTTCTCGCGTAGATCTCCCTTGCCACAATTACGGCGCCTGGTAATTCTGCTTCTGTGTACTTAACTGTCGCACGAGAAAACACCAAATAGCCATGCTATCAGAAAGACTGCTTGATATGTTCGCGCAATGGCAGCATGAGTGCACGACCGCCGAGTTTTCAGCAACGACGCCGCCTGCGGCCGCGCCGGGCAACGGTCTGCGCGGCTGTCTGTCTGCACTGGACGTCGCTAGGCCTATAGCTTGTTTTGCATCGAAGCCGCAGCGGACGGCACTTCGGAAGGCCTACTGTGGACACCTATTTATGCTCAACAGAGCCATTTCACACTAAAATAAAAATATGGCTATTTTCTGCAATGCCTTCTCCAGTGCAGCTAGCGGACGACCCGCAAGCCGCACCGCAACGGAGTGCCAGCGGTAGCAACGAGGGGGTTGGAATTTGCTTGTATCAGAGTAGTTGTTTCTACAAGCGACTCTTTAGAATAATAATAATAATAATATTATTAAAAGGACTTCACATAACTTCATTTTATATGATGCAAGAGGCGTCGAGATAAACCTGCCGAACAGCCAGCTTCACAGGAGCGCAGCCCCCTTCGTTGACAGTTCGCATCAATAAACAAAAAATAATATGTACACCATTTTTGTCACAACAAAATTAAAAACAAAAAGATGAAAGCGCAGTAAACCATAGCACCATGCGAAACTATACTGCAAGCAAAAAGAATTGGATTTCGTGACGGCATTTCGCCTATGAATCACACAAAAACATGGTTCACTGCTTAAGGCAACGAAAACTCTGATGTACTATAATTTCAAAAGATTGTCCAATGTCAACGATCCTCAAAATTTATATATTTTTTCGCATTTCTCTAACGCAGGGCTTATTATTTACGTCTAAAAAACAAATTTTAACTTATTTTTTCTTACGACCACAGACGTGACCCAGGCAGCTGCCGGCCGGCCGCCCGGCCCAAGTGGCCGCATGGCCCTGCTTAGCCTCATTTCGGTTTTCGTGCTGGTCAGCGAAGTTCTACAAGCTGAACGTAGACGAATAGCAGCCAAAGACGGCAGCAAGTTGGTCACAATTTAAACACAGCCGCGCACAACAGCTTCGGAAACACCACAGAGCGCGCGCTACCTCGGCACGAAAAGGCCCCTGCAAGGAGAGTGCGCCTTGTTGCAAAACGCTTCTGTAGTAGTTTGCAGACTGACGGCAAGAAGAAAATATCGCCGCACTCTCCCGAAGGGAATGTATGCCGCTGCTTAGGGCTGGTAGAAAGCACGGATGAAGATTACTAGAGTGAAGGAACTGGAAGAGCAAATAGGGGGTGAACCGCATTTGGCAGGTTCGTTCAGAAAATGAATTGCAGTCTACCAATACTCCTGAATTGAAAATTATATAACAGCTCTATCTTTCAGGCCTCATCTATGGGGAAGAAACAAAGAGGATAATTATAAGGTTTGAAATTAAGGACAACGCAGTGAGCTATAGAAAGAAAAATGTTACGTTAAGAGACAGGAAGAGCGCAGAAGGGGCCACGAAACAAACGCAGGGTAATGGAATCCTGGTCGAAATCAAGGGAAAGAAATTGACTGGGGCAGGGAACGTAACACGAAGGCAATAAAACCGATCGTCTTTAAGGGAAACTGGCTGGATTTGAAGACAAGACACGCGTAGCAGGGGGCGGCAGATAGTTAGGTTGGCTGATAAAATTAAGAAGTTTGCGGAGATAGGGTGCCCGCAGCTGAGTCAGGAGAGGATTGATTGGAGAGATATGAGAGAGGCCTTTGCCCTGCTATGGGAATAGTCAGGCTTGTGGTGATAATGATGACAATAACTTCAAGGTCTTAGAATTATTATAGTGATTTCGAATTGTGATCTGTCGGTGGAGACTGGTGCTGCTTCTTTTAGGTGCTATAGCTTTCACTTGATAAGTTTTAAACTTAGACAACCGTACGACAGTGCCACCACCGGCACTTGAGTATTTCGTACGATTGCACGCTTTGTACGTACATGCGCACAAGTAGCCTATATTGGTACTATTATTCGATTCGTATTCAATTCGATGCTATCACGACTGTATACGCATTCTGTTCGGTTCATAGCTATGATATAAGTATTGAGTTTAGAAGGGAAGCTACATTATTCGCAGTGGACTTATTTTGGAAAAAAGTATTATTCGCACACGCCTATTCATTGGGGCTGTTTGCTCCTTCGCTTCACTAATTATGCTGCTGATTGTGACCCGTTTTTAACCGGTATAGGTACTTAAGAACCTGAGCCAAGAGCCTGTAACAGCAGCAGCGTAATCTCTCGGCACAGGCGCCACCGCCGGTAACGGCAACTCCGAGTGACATCCGAATCGGGTTCCCGCCTCGCTCTACTCTGTTCTGGCTGGAATAAAGCTGCATTTCGTTCCCTGGCGCTATTTCCAGTAAATCATCCATTGATTTCATCGCCGAAGGCCAGTCTGGTTGACGCGACAAGCCTAGTACTAAACGTTGATGCGGTTCAAGGCAAAGCGAGGCTTCCATAACGCTTTCGCGCTGCAGATTTCCACGTGTCTACTCCGTTCTGAGTTCACGACGTCTAATCTCTGTGCGCCATGCGGTGACGTTGAATCCTTATATCACTACATCCTCACATGTAGACGGTTAGCACGCTAGCGAATAAAGTATTTGTTTACTCCCCTCACTCAATTTGGCCTACTGTTTACTATCCCGTTCTCCTCCGCTTCGCTGAAACCGACAAAAGACATACGCCCAGGCGGGTATATTGTCGGCAGCGGGAGAGTTTTGTGTAGCGGTAATTTTTATTTACACCTTCTCTGCAAATTTTTTTTTCGGCTTTCGTTTGCTCAATTTCAACTCCTACGAAGTAACAATGTTTTTAAATTTATTACTCGCCTTCCCTAATTCCTAAGCCAGCATTTATGTACTCTATGATGTATGCTACGGAGGGTGCTTTTTTTCTACTTGGGCCTGCACCAAACCCTGTCCAATCCCCCACCTTGTGACGTGCTAGCCCCGCTGAAGAAACAACGACAAGAGATGGCTAGCTGTAGATGAGTAAGTGGATAGATTTCGCTACGTAAGGCGTCGCATTTACTGGGAGATCAATGCGGCGCGGAGTCTGCGGCTCATAAGCATTCCCCACTAAATCGCTCGTTACAATTTGAGAAAAATTCGTCCTGATGCTGGCTTTGTGGGTGGCTACCGGAGACTTGTCCCCTATTTCCAATCTTATTTAGACTGGGAGAATCTCCGACACACTTTGCACTCTCATACACGATACTTAAAAACACTTCAAAAAACACTGCGACCAGCATAAGGAAAGTGCGAGACTTATTGGGGTAGTTTTGAAATACTTCTGATCGCTTTAAGACGTGTTCGCAGAGGTGTAGGATTGATCCTGAATACGGGTGCCTCCAATACAAAATAGGACATCAGTGCCCCCAAGTCGTGAAGAATTGTTATCAGCCATCTGGCGTTGCATTGTTTGCACTGTGACAATATAAAAGACATACCGCGTAACAAGACGCTACGCAAATAAACTAAGATTAGCTATGCGTATACACCGGTCCTTCCTTCGCCATGTAGTACGTGACGTCCTCTTATTCTGACTGAGAGTGCAGGTAGCCCTTACGTCGACGGTGCTGAAGTTTATGTGAATGCTTCGTACAGCTGTGGCCCTGGCCGCACGGCTATTTGACCTACAGGCAAGTATTTCAATCCCCACTTTTCAATACACTTTTATAAACCCCGCAATGCAGAGACATGCTGAATGTTGCAATACGGCTTTTAATGATCCGTCTTTTGTTTGAGCGGCGTTGGGCGATGACAGAGGTGTAGCGACAAGAGAGAGGACCACAGTTGGAGCGGTAGGTTTGGAGAGGTTTGAATGACGGGGAGCTGCTCTGCTAGCATTAAAGAAAAACTCCCTATATCCGAACATAGCGCATACAACAGCTTACTGCGATTGTGCTGATATACTCCTCCATACAGTTGCACAACGGCAAGACAACGGCGAACTCGGAAAGCACGACCCCCATCGCTGACGGTGTAGTTTGGTGCAGGGTAGGTGACTTGGCGAGCTATAAAACAAATTGAAAACCCTGCAAAAGCGCGCCGACAAGAATATAGAGGTGCCCAGCCGCGTGAACTGCGCAACCCCGATTACACGCGGGATGTTTAAATTTCTTAGCTGCACTTGATTTTGCGGCGCTACCGTTTATGGCCCGTTTTGTAGGCTGAATGGCGACTATCGTTGAAACTTCGAAGTCTATGAGGGTCTTATGGAAGCACAGGTGAGGGAAAGAATTTTATAGCAGCGATGGGGAGTGGCTTCGACTGGAGAAATGGCCCCCGACAAGTCGTATTCGCGGATGCTGACTTCAGCCGGTTCGGCTTGAGTGCATCGTGTTCGCATTCTGCAACATATCACACCTGCCTTCAGGAATTATTCCCACTAAGCTGCACTTTCAATTCGCTTTGCCGTGAATTGCAATTGTTGTCAATTTTTAGGCACTATGCAGCCATCTGGCCGCTTCGGATCAGACGTAATGTTCTTTATAGAGAACTATCTCTGGCACGCCATAAACAGCGGCGCTTATAGAGCTTGAAAGTTGGTATACAAACTATTTCCCACCCTGCCTTCTCAGCTTCCTTGCTGTAGCTGATACGGCAGACAGAATGCAAGGGAAAAGGAAAGTCGAGGAGAATGAACAGAAGATGGTAACAGCTTTTGGGTTCACGTCGCGGGAAAGCAGGTCTAAGAAAAAAAATGAGCGGCGACAAAGAACTGGGAGACATTTAGTAAAGTCTTCTGTGCTGTGAAGCGATATATCGTAATTGTGCTTTCAAGGGGAATTCCATACGCATATCGATGTCTCTTCGTTCGACAAAATCTCACTGAATTCCATAGGGTAGTTAGCAGGGTTTCCCCCTTGCTTAGCGACAAACATCTTTAGATATGATGACTCGATCGACTTGCAGAGAACAAAGCAATTAGGTATCAGTGCTCGGTTGTCGATCGTCATATACTGAAAGGATGATAAGTATGCTCCAGGTTAATCTACTGTTTACCGCCAGTTGAAATAATAATGTCCGTTGCCTTCAAGGCATCTGCTAAGGCAATCGCTAATAGAGTCAGGGCAACCCCAGACTTTAATCAAACAAATGATCAGGCAGACTTCCGTAGGATATACCACAACCCTTGTGTATAGCCTTCATTGACTACTACAAAGCATTTGACTTAGTGGAAACCTCAGCATTCATAGAGGCATTGCGGAATCAGGGTGTAGAAGAGCCTTATGACAAAAAACTGGAAGACACATATAGCAACTGCACACCTACCGCAGTCATCCATAAACTCAGCAATAAAATTCTAGTAAGGAAGGGCGTCAGGCAGCAAGACACTATCTCGCCTATGCTATTCACTGCCTGTTTACAGGAGATATTCCGAGGCTTGAATTGGGAACAGCCGGAAATAATAGTTATTGGAGAATACCTAAATAATGTGCGATTCGCTGATGACATTGCCTTGCTGAGTCACACCGGAGGTGAACTGCAAATCATTATCAGTGAATTAGCCAGGCAGAGCAGAACGGTGGGTCCAAAAATTAAGATGTGAAAACCAAAGTAATGTTGAACAGTCTAGCAAGGGAACGGCAGTTAGTAATTGGCAGCGAGCGACTGGAAGTGGTAAAGGAATATGTCTACTCAGGGCAGGTAGGAACCGCTGATCTGTATCAGGGGAGGGAAATAACTATAAGGATAAAAATGGGGCGGAACGCACATGGCACGTTATTTCAGATCGTGAATTGCAGTATACCAATGTCCCTCAAGAGAAATGTGTACAAGAGCTGTATCTTACCGGCACTCACCTACGGGGCAGAAACGTGGAGGCTAACCAAAAGGGTGCAGTTTAAGTCAAGGACAACGCCGCGAGCCATAGAAAGAAAAATGATGGGTGCAACCTTAAGAGACCGGAAGCGGGCAGTGTGGGTGAGGGGACGAATGCGGGTTAATGACATCCAAGTCGAAATTGAGAGGAAAAAAGGGGCTTGGGCAGGGCATGTAATGCGAAGGCAAGAGAACCGCTGGTCCTTGAGGGTAACGGAGTAGATTCCAAGAGAAGGTAAGCGTAGCACGGGGCGGCAGAAGGTTAGGTGGGCGGATCAGATTAAGATGTTTGCAGGCATAGGGTGGGAGCAGCTGGCAAAGGACAGGGTTAATTGGAGAGATATGGGAGAAGCCTTTGCCCTGCAGTGGTTTTAGTCATACTGGTGATGACGATGATGATGAAATAATCACTTATATTCGCTGAACGACTACTGAACTCGAGAGCGTTTGTTGATCATAATAATGTATAAATTGATTCTAATACGTGGCGTGTCTGAGTGAATGGCACTGACTAACAATATTTTCTTCTTCAATAACTTGAAATCATTCAGAGTTTATCTCCATTCTCACTTTCCATCAAGGGAGAGCCAAACATTTGAATCAAGCAAGGTCTACCTCGAGCGGTCTTTTTTTGCCAAGGAGCTAGAGCTGACGACAGAGCAGAATATCTCGCGAAGCACACGCCATATTGTTAAAAACCGTCAGGGTAAACACTCCTACACAATAACGATTGCAGGAGGTAGGGCGATCTTGCGAAAAACAAAGTTGAGAAATATAACGGGAATGCAGATAATGAGAGCGTAGGACACGAATAGGTGAATAAGGCAGCTACCTTCGGGGTTCCAGACCGCTGGAGTAGTGCATCACAAGTTGAGGGCGAGATGGCACTTTGTCTCTACCGGAAGGCGCAAAAAGCCCGAAGACTAGGCTTCCGGTTTGCAATTAAACTTGCCTCTTGTCGTAACTGCGCTAGACTGCGCTATTTGTTCGCCGTGCGAAGGTGGCGCTGTTCTGAACAGTACTATATAGCGCCGCACCTTATTAAATTCGCAGGGAGAGCAGATGTTCGTAGAAATAATTGGAGTACCTGAAAATACCATATTTGCTACTCAGACACCTTATACTTTCGGCGCTTTTTTAAAGGGTGGTGAAATGCTGGAGCTATTATATAACAAAATAAAAAGTGCCGCCGAGAAAACCGTGGTTTGTGAAACCTAAGTCATTGGCTTTGGTTTTAAGTAGCGGGGTGAATAAAACTTACTCTGTGAGAAAGGCAGAATTTATAATTATCTTCATGTTAACAGACAGGGCTTGAACAGCCAACATACTGGGGGAAGGTGCGTTCTGTTGGATCCATGCTTTTTTTTTTTGGTTTTCATGTTTTTCGCCACTAAATACACGCATAGGTTGCGGTCCTTGCAATTGTTAAGCGTCATAGTTCATATACCGCGGGCAGCTCTATTCTTGTTTCATAAAGTGCAGAGGGAGGAATGAAGCGCCAAAAGTCTGCGTACTAGACCGGCATTTGACGCTGGCCACATCTGCGAGCATACCTTTACAACGATTTCCTTCGCTGTAGAGTCGTTTCAACTATGTCTATGGTTTACAAATACGATCAAATATTGTATCATGTAACTTACAACCTGACGTGACACACACACATAAGCAGAAAAAGGCACATGAGAAGGGCGCAGCTCTGACTAACAACTGGTTCTTATTCACCCCTAACGCTCAACTAGTCCGGCGCGCGTTTTCGTGCTTCTTCAGTGTATATTTATCGTCGCGCTGGAGGCTTTATTAAGCTGCCAAGCCAACTAATCAGGAAAACGTTCTATCGAATGCGCTTCCGGGATTTGTTGCGACGCGAGTAAGCGCAGTTTGGTAATGGCATGTCGCCGGTTATTCTGCCGATACTGAGGAATTCCAGTTGGCTAAGTCATTTAGGAGACGCCCGTGACTTTTGCTGACTACCTATCACACACACAAAAAAAAACGCCCGTACGAAACGTCTCCATGTGAAGAAGAGTTGTATTCTGAACAAAGCGAAACACTGCTAGTTTTTCTCTACAGTAAAAAGTGATGCTCCTTTAAGCATTCTAAAATGGCGATATGAAGGAGGTAACAACACGCTCTAGGCACGCTCTGCTGAACAGCATTCCAGTATAGCAGAAAGCGGTAAAATGAGTAAAGGGATAGACCGAATGGTTACACGGACGCAACTGTATAGAATTGCATGAAGAAGCCACAATATACCGCCATTAAAGAAATTCGGCCCCAAGAGCTAAACGAGCACTGAGAGCAAGGAAGAAATTAAAGACTTCGTGCGTATAATTACAAGAATCCTAAGAACTGTACAGGGTTTTAAAGAGAACAAATTATTCATTCTGAAGGTCGTGCACGATGTAACAAGCAGTACAAAAAAACAACCTCAAGAGCGAGTAGAATAGCGACACACAATACGCACACTGCGGGATCAGTAGAACAACAAAGGCGATTACTATTTCAAGGACTTTATTTAGTGTTATAAAATAAATTTAACGTGTAATCAATTACCGGCGCTGCTAAGGCCCTCGGGAACAGGCAAGGACACGAAGCTTAAGGTGCGATAATTTACAGCGCATTTAGACAGTATACTTTCATTTAACACCTTTAGACCTTAGAAGTAAATAAAGAGCACTAAGCAACCTAAGGCCACCACAACCCGGTCTGATCCCGCTTAAACTTTGACAGGAAAATAAGTATTTTAGTATAAACCATAAACTACCTCAGTACAGAGACTCCAGTGAAAGGGTGGATAAGTGGGAAGGAACATTTATGACCAAAGACATAACCACAGTTTGTGTTTGGAAAGAAGCAGTGTCATATTGTACACGCTTGGATACTGGTTTGAAAGCATCATGAGAATAGCAGTGCCTTCTAAAATCAATAAGCCATGCGCGAGCGACACAGTAGGTTCGAACGACCCCTGACCTAGCGAACGAAGCTGTACTTACACTGGGCGTGGAGGCCGGTGGGAGCAGATCGCCGGCAGCTGCACTGAGTCGACGCGTACCGCCAGCGCAAGTGCACGGGCACCATTGCGTGTTCGGCTGCAGTTGTTCCTGCTGGCTTCGGGTTGCTGAAATAAATGTAAAAAAAAGAAAATGTAACGTGCCTCAAACTGGCTACAGCTTTATCATACCTGGAGGGAGAGCATATACCACACGCAAGGACTTCACCTTTCTCGCTGATGTCAAGAATAGAGGCACAGATTCTGTCTGTATATTTAAAGTTTCATTTTTTCTAGAACCAGGAACAGGAAGCAGGTGGCAGTGTTTGCGAAAGGAGCCTCTGTCGGCGATTATAAGATAATTTCGCTTCCTCCGAGACAGATCAAATTACCATTGCTACGTTCGACACAACTGCGCTCGCGCTTATGTGTTAACACATGTGCAATTTCTATTTATGTGTTACTTGGATCCAGTCATAAAATTCCAGTGTCATGATGCCAAGCTGCTGCGAAAAAATGTGGCTCGCTTGCTTCAAACAATGTGACTGCAGCCTGTCTTTGTGCAATTAATGTAGCGACCGAAGTGATTGTAAGCCACAAGGCGCAGCTTTCCACCCTAAATATCGCTGTCGCTACGCGACGCGTATCAATGGCATGGCCAACAATGGGTATGGAATCTGGAAAGCTAGTGTAGAGCCCAACTGAAACTAAATTCTACTTTGCCTTGAATGACTCTTAATGTGCTCAGTTTTTCAAAAATCAAGTCTTCATCAAGTTCTATGCTTCTTAGACAACCGGTACTGTTGTCACAAGCGTTTAAGAACCTTTATAACAGACTGCGCGTACACCTGGCGACGTGCCCTGAAATTAGGCATGTTACTGTATGTGACGCAGGAATGGGTAGCGAGAGCCTTCCTCAAGCCGGACACAGTTGGAATGAAAGAGAATACTGGGAATTACTAAAGGCATCGATTGAAAGTCCTTAAAATAAAACGTTGGTTGGCATGCCAAATCAAGCAATGTGGAAAAATATTTCGAACCTGCCGCGGTGGCTCAGTGGTTATAGCACTCGGCTACTGCTCCGGAGTACCCGGGTTCGAGCTCGACCGCGGCAGCAGCGTTTCGATAGAGGCGAACGCAAAGGCGCCCGTGCGCTGTGCGATGTCAGTGCACGTTAAAGATCCCCAGATAGTTGAAATTATTCCAAAGCCCTCCACTACGGTGCCTCTTTCTTCCTTCTTTCTTCTTTCAGTCCCTCCTTTATCCCTTCTTTTACGACACGGTTCAGGTGTCCACCGAGATTGGAGAGTGATACTGCGCCATTTCCTTTCCCCAAAAACCAATGTCGATTTTATTTCAAAATGTTAAGAAATTTTGGAAGAGGATACCCATTTAGAATTATGGATTAAGCAGTTTGCAGCTGGCGGCGAGGCCCTCGAAGTGGCAATGGAATACGTTTACTTATGGCAGGTAGTGACCACAGACCGAGTTCGCGGGAGTGAATAACTAGAGAATAATAATTAGGGCGAGCGCATTTGGCTACCCTTTTGAGATCATAAGAGGCAGTTTGCCAACGTACCTCAAGGAAAAAGTTTAAAAGTCTTGTATCTTTTTGGACACGGTGAATTTGAGAGACATAGGAGAAGCCTTTTCTCTGCAGTGGATGTTGTCTTGATGATGATGATGATGATGATGATGTACCTCTTTGGTACTCACATAACGGCATAAACTTGGAGGCTAAAGAAAAGGGTTGAGCTTAAAATGAGGAGAACGCTGCGGGCTATGGAAAGAAATGCGATAAATGTAACGTTAGGAGACAGAAAGAGGGCGCAGCGGATCAGAGAGCAAATGCGTGTTAATGACATAACAGTCAAAATCAAGAACACAAAATAGGGTTGGGCGTGGCATGTAATACGAAGGCAAGATAACCGATATTCGTTAAGGGTAACAGACTGGATTCCAAGAGAGGCCCAGCGTGGCAGGGGCAGGAAAAAGTTAGGTGGTCGGTGAGATTAAGAAGTTTACTATGACAGGATGGCCGCCGCTGGTACTGGACAGGGTTAATTGAAGATGGGACAGGACTCGGTCCTGCTGTGGGCGTAGTCAGGCTGACAATGATGATGATGACCAGGGCCATTCTTTTTACCTGCACTGGCAAGACAAGTTAGTGATTAGTGGTGTTTTAATATTCCAAAGCGACTCAGGCTCTGGGGCGCCCTGTATTGGAGGGCTCCGGATAATTTCCACCACCTTGGGTTCACTAACGTGCACTGGCATCGTACAGTGCTCTAGCCTACAGCATTTTCCCTCTATGAAAATGCTACCGCCAAAGCCTGAATCGAACTAGCGTATTTCGGGATAGAAGCCCAGCATCATAACCACTGAGCCGTGGCGGCGCTTACCTACACTTTTGTAGCCAGCGTAGCAAGGGTGAATTTTTTTGTCAGTGCAGAATAATGGAGCTTCGGTGAGCTATAAAACGCCTTTATTTTACAAAAAGAGTACATGAGAACTGCTCTTACTGTAATGCTTTTTTTGGAGATGTAGCCTGGAAGACAACAGAAGGCAGGCATTTGAAAAGCGCGGCGTCATTTTCTGGCGAAAACGCCGAGAAGGGTCGCAGCGTAACATTGAGAGTCTGCAAATTTCCGCCGGCCTTATAACGGCAGCGATGTCGAGGTGCACCCGCGGGTCAAAGGCACCGGCAACCTTACCTGCAACGAAGACGAAATTGTTTACATGAATTAAATTGCGCATTTCAGCTTGCTGAAGGCTCCTTCGCGTCAAAGTAAGCCGCGTTCGTTCGGTCGATTACGTTGGTGCCCACTGACCTAAGTCAAGAAAATATACGTCTTTTGCAGGCATAGTCACCTACGTGGCTAGATACGTTAGCGCTGAAATTTATACACTTATGAGGCGTTTTTAACCTCTGCGTATTAATATGGCGGCGTCTCAAATCGGTCGGTGTACCCGCTGGCTGCCAGCAGGAACATCCGACGAAAGCCGAACCCGATATGCCGCGGGACGCCGGTTTGAACGAGGCGTACACAGTGGTTGACGAGGCGCTAGAGAAGCAGTGATGCTTCGCGTTTCACACGAAGTACTCATCGTCGCACTCCTCATCCGACGACAAACTTACTACACAAGAAATATAGCGATTACTGCGTAGAGCTGCTGCATGTATCCTCTGAACAGATGATACAAATTGATGTGGTGCGCTTCTCTTGAGGGGAAAAAGTGGCCACTGCGTTTCTCTACTGCAACAAACGCAACCGGAAACCGTTTTGTCGTATGTATTCCCTCAGCTCATCTTACAATATCGCACGATGACCAAACTAATGACAGTTCTTGCTCAGCAAGAGCATGGTTTGGATCTACTTGAAAGCAGCTGACAACACTAAGGTCTGATTGACTCTTAACTACCAGTGAACCGTTGCCACCACCGTCTTGTTCACACCGTATCATTATTAATCTGTTCTCATTTTTATATGTTTTTATTTTTAACTATTTTGTTTTGTTTTTTACTGCTGATGCATTGTTCAACAACTACGTTTACTTCTATCCATCATGACCGAAGCGAACCGTCACCATTACTATGGAACATAGAGGATTTAAAAAAAAATACTTTAATTGATTTGTGGTGTTCATCAAAGGGAGCTTCATGCAACACGTTTACCGTGACATGATGTCCTTACGCGGGTGTGGGTGCGAAAGACATTACTTTTCAGCGTAACACTTTCTTCTACAATTTAAACACGGAAACATTTCCGGTGGAGACCTGGCTTTAGAAGAAGGGTATTTTTTGTCGCGTATGAACTGGCGTCTGTGCGCTGTTGCTGAAACATTTTAACATTGCTTCATTAGTTCTAACGACACAATTTTTCTCTCGGATGTCGTGCAACGGACCTTGAAAAATCTCATTTGTGCCAAATTATTGTTCATCTGAAGGAAGTGTGCGAACAGAGCGACTTTAAACCTGAGTGGAACTTCCTCTTGGTGATGTGCTCACCCTTACCTCCTGTCTAGTGCTCTGTTACTCTGTCTTTTTGGGACGTCTTTCGGGGCATTTCCAGGAAAACTGGTAAATAGTTCATGTAAAGAAAACCTATTTTCACTGTAATAAATACCACGCGCCATTCATGCGTCTCCGGGAAGCGACCCGGCCTTTTTGGTGGTATGTGAGCGGAAATCGTTATTCGTTACCATTAGCTGCGATACGCAGTCAATGGTGCAGTGCATCGCAGCGCTCTGCCAACAGCACGTTACCGTACCTGACCAATGACTCTCATCGGATGCGTGATGCCATACTAAACACGCTTTTTCTTCTTTTGTCCCCGAAACTTCTGATAGTTGGAGCCACCTTCCCAGCCACATTGTCGACATTACTAACCCAAGTTATTTTAAGACTGCCCTATGTAATCTCTATTTGCAGATTTTAGTCAGTTTTATTTTGCGTTCGTTTTCGCTGTCTTATTGCTGTATGTCGGAAATGTTTTGCTTCTTGGGGGGATTTGTTGTTTTTGATCCCTTTTGCCTTCTTTTGCCTTATATTTGGTGGTTTGTTTTGTTCATTTTTCGCCGCGTTGTGACTTCTATTGGTTTTTCTGCTGAGCTGTATCTTACTCAATGTATGTCTTTCCCACTCCCCTCTTTATTGCATTCGGGCCCGTAGGGTAATTGAATAAATAAGTAAATATTGAGGTCCGGTCGCCAACAACCCAACGGTGGAGTCGCTTCCCGCTAGACGCTTGAAAGCCGCGGGAATATCTCAGCGACCAGTGACACAGTATCGAATGTTCGTGAAATGGACAATGGTAAATAGACAGTTATAGATTACTGCCCCACAGCGACGAAAAAGGCGATCTCATCGCTGAAGCTTTTCACCTCCACACTTGATTCGAGCAACAAATTGATATTTAAAGTCATACATGAACAATAAAATATATGAACACAAGTAAGGGAATGATGGCGCAGTTTTATATGTTAAAACTGAAGAGGCCTTTTCTATATTTTCTGCGAAAGCAGAATTACGGTCTGTAGGTCGCGCTTGCCTGGAGTGCTAAATGCTAAAAATTGCGATTCTTAGTTTCTCATTTCCTGTTTGCACAATATTCTGCTTCGGTGATCGGTCTGATTTAAAATTATCTACATAGCGCACGTCGACCGTCAACTACTTTCCTTTCACGCAGGCCGTCTTGAAACTACAGTCAGCGTTTAATGTGGACATTCAATACAACTGGGATTACACCTCGCCTAGTCCTACAAGGAGTCCTTCGTAACCCCGCCATGTTAGATGAATTGAGCTACAGCATGTATGCCGGATGTCGCAAGTACTTTCGTCTATGGCATAGAGTTTTCCATGTTACATTCAATCTCCCTGGTATGATCTTTAATAGGAGAACATATCTCTATATCCATTTCAGTTTATTTGTTTAATACTTGCGAGGCTTTTGGGAACCTGCGAAGATAAATTTACGACACCTAGCAGCCCCCACGTAGCGCGGCAGTTTGATCTACAGGCGGGCATCCTGCCTGATGGGCGCACACGTTCACTTGTTATTTCTCCTCACTGAGAGCGTTGACCCTGTGGGAGAAGCATAGTCTCGACGCAGACTCCAGCTGGGGTAAGCGTACACAGACCGCGCCGCGATTGTATTGGAACAGTGATTGGCGAATATGTATAAAAGCGCTCTACAGCACTGTGCGTTAAATGTCCCGTTAAAACATACAGTAGTGCCGTAGGAAGGATACTGGAGACAGTTTGTTATTTTGTGTCAACTGCAAACTTTTTCCTAGGCTGGCACACAACTGAAAACAGCCGACAGGCTTTAAGGCCTGCTTATGGGCCTGCTCGTGAACATGTGTCCCGAACACTTGCCATTACGTCGACCCTCACCCTAAGACCGAAAAGAGAGAGAGTCACTGCGCAGCGCTTCCGGGTCAATGCCCTGACACGATAAGGGGAATACTTTGTTTTCTTTTGCTTTAATCGGCGTTGAGTGATCGTGTTCTTTTGACACGAGCAGCAGCGAATAGTAACTAACGCTTCCTGGGGTGCAGCTTCTATATTTAAAAAACAATGTTTCGGTTACGAGGCTACCATTTGAAATAAATGGCAGTAAAATGTCTTCGTGTGAAGAGTTTTTTAATATATCATGAAAAAACGTATTTGCGAGCATGTCTGTAATTCAGCTTGTCAAATAGCTCAATGAAGCCTTTTTTCATGTGCTGCGGTGATTGGTAGAATGTGCTCAATACTAAACTGAGCGCTATACTAAGTATAAAAACAGTGAAACAAATTGGGCTATGCATCTTCGGTCTTCTATGCACCACTGGGTAGTCTCTGAGGCTACTAACCTGCTCTTACAAACAGACATGGGTAAGGAATGAAATG
Organism: Amblyomma americanum; assembly: GCF_052857255.1. Taxonomy (NCBI): domain Eukaryota; kingdom Metazoa; phylum Arthropoda; class Arachnida; order Ixodida; family Ixodidae; genus Amblyomma; species Amblyomma americanum. The sequence continues at coordinate 132,955,291 of NC_135498.1, read as the reverse complement.
CTCGTTATGACATGCTTATTAAGCAAGCGAACATTCACCAAGAAAAACATAGGGGAATGTTTCGATTATTTAAAGTTATGCTGTTGACGCATGGTAAATTATTAGTTTAAACATTTTATGGCTAAAAGATGGTTGCTTTGATTGTGGATGAAAGAGCAATGAAAGATTTCACCTTGTTTCTAAATGTTTTAATGTACGGTAACACTTCTCCGCCTCTGTGAAGCCCTCTCCGGCTACGAAGAACTGTGTTAGGAAGCTTTGTTGAACGAGTTATATTAAAATCTTATAATTTGTTTACAATGTCACAAGATCAAACACCTCCGCGGCATTTTACTATGGCCAACTGTGATTGACAATCTTCAGATACGAACAGTACAAACACAGTTTTGTGATAGATTACCTGTCACAAACCTGTGTTTGCACTGTAATCTGACATTAGGAACCACTTGGACTATAGCCCGGATAGGAAAGACTGGAATTATAAATTGTTCCGAACAGTCATGGGCACGTTTGGCGGGATTGGTAAAGCCACACTTGCTTTCTGGCCGTTGTTTCCTCCTGTGAACATCCCACTCATCCGCGGTCCCCTAAAAATCCAGATCACGCTATCACTCCCGTCTCCACCACTTCGCCGCGCTCTCCGACCCCTCCCACTGCTACAACCAAAGAACGATTATTTGCTCTGTATCGTTCAGGCTTCCACCTCTCACCGGGTTGCTTCACTAGTCGGGGCCCGTATATAGCAACACCCATGGCCGGCAGTGAAGCATTGCAAAACGAAACAGATCCGCTGACCGCCGCCATTTTGAGTACACTCTGAAAGCACGCAGTGACCTTGGATAAATGTGTCAGTGTTCAGTGTTCTCTACTGGCAGAATCGCAGTCTGTCGCAGCCTTGTTTTCGACATGCACTCCTGTCTACTCGCCTCGCGCTCTCCTGGGTAATATAATTTAATGTTGTAAAGCTGCGTTTACTAGTTTCTTTAATTATATTACGTAATCATGAAACTGCTATGCCCGCTACATTCAAACATCTGCTTAAGAGCACCTCGAAGGGCACCAGAAACGTATGCGAAGCAAGCGCGGAAGCAAGCAGCTTCATATGGAGCTGCCACGTCTCGGGTAACGCGTGACCCTTTTTCGTCCTAGCCCGCGGCGTCGTGTCGCGTGACCATCTCCGCATCGGCCAAATAGCGCACGCGCCTTTTTTTCTTTCGCCCCCTCCCCACTGTTCGCCCACTCCTTACCTGTTGCTTATCAATCTTCATCTCAGCCTGCATGCCTTTTACGCGACAGCACAACGAGCACATTCTGCTGAAAAACCGGCGTCGTCCGTCGTGTTGCCTAAATTGCGAAAAGTTCCGGAAGTTTCAAATGAATCTAACGAATTGCAGGAGAGTACACATGAAGCCTAAATTGACGAGAGGGTTGTTCTATTGAGGGATTTTAGAATACAGAAGCAACTTATTAAAATATGATTGGCCGGCTTTGGGAGTTCGGATGCAGGTCTTGTGCGTACTAGGCCGACACGCAACGCATAGGCCACGAAGGGTCATTGGTTCAAGCGTGTTAGAGGGTACCTAGTGAAAGCATCGTGTTGTGTACGACTGAGAATCTGTGTTGGGCATCTGTACTGATGTTATAGTGACTACACAAAAACAATATAGATATGTTAATTGGGCATCAGAAACTGCGCAGAATTAAACGGCGTTTTAATGCTGCTTCATTGTACTGAAACAAATTGTGTGTATGTGTATGAGGATGTAGTCGCGCAGTATGTCGTGCCGTGTAACCTAGATAGTGATTTGTAATCAATAGTTGTGATTGGTAATTGAGGAGAAGGAGCTATCGCGTCTGGTCGTAAGTGAAGCTTAAGCCTACTCCTAATTTTAACGCGACCGCGTTAAAGGCCTAAATATCCAGAAAATACGGCGGCGGCGTTGTCGACGTTGTGAGCGAAAAATAGGGTTGCTCAGGTGGCCTCCTGCCGGAGAAGAAACATAGGAGACCATTAGAAGTCAAGTGACCTTGTGCCATCATCACAACCTGTCTCCGAATTGTGAACAAACTCCTCACCACTGAAGGTGGCTGTTAAACTAATGACTGATTATGAAAGGTTGCTCGGGAAGAGCAAGAAGGATCGCAAAAGCCCCACTGATGACAGCGCCTGCTATCTGAGGGCAGTGGCGCATCCCTTGACCGCTGCACCGTTGCGGAAGGATTTATGTGAGGGCTACCAGGGACCTATGTTGTAAAGTTAAGAAAAACCGTTTTTGCATATATGGGCCCCCGCCACGTTGGCTCAGTGGTTAGGGCGCTCGGCTACTGATCCGGAGTACCCGGGCTCGAACTCTACCGCGGCGGCTGCGTTTAGGTGGAGGGGAAACGCAAAGGCGCCCGTGTGCTGTGCGATGTCAGTGCATGTTAAAGATCCCTAAGTGGTGGAAATTATTCCGGAGCGCTCCATTCCGGCACCTTTCTTCTTTACCTCCCTCCTTAATGCCTTCCCTTAAGGCGCGGTTCAGGTGTCCGCCGAAATGTTAGACAGATACTGCGCCGTTTGCTTTCCCCAACAACGAACCTTCACCAAAATGGCCACGAACTCATTACCGCTATCGCTTCATTCCTTCAGGCGGAGCTTAAGTGACCCTCCTAGTTTTGTAGCGATAGCTACATTACGGTAGCATTTCGAGCCTTCAGCGTGGCGGCGCGCAACCCTGTGGCGGCGCGCCACCGTGTGGCTGCGCAGCCATGCTATTACGTGGTTGGTCACGTGGTGCGGAGCAGCTGCGGGCGTAGTGGATGTTCACGTGGTTGGTCACGTGACCAAGTCCCACTCGGCCAGCTGTAGCTATCGCGTCACTGCAGGTTCAACCAAAGTTAAACCACCGCCATTTTTTTTTCGCTAGCGCCCTATTAGTGCTATCGGATTAAAAACAACCACACATACCGCCAGTGAACTTCGTAGGCTGCTGTCCGATGTTGTTCTTTCGGGAGTATCTACGTTGCGTGCAAGGCACCCTTGAGTGCGTTCACCAGGGCCTCCATTGTTCGTAGCGATCGACATACAACTTTCGTTTCTTCCGCGAGCGTCCCGTCAAACGTAATTGAATGGTGAGAGTGGCAGCTCTTCGAGAACCCTCTTATGCTATCTATGGCACAAAGGCTGCAACAACTGAGGCCGTTGTCAAGCTATTGAGCAGTCAAGGATAGGGAAATTGGGGGCTCTTCGTGAAGTACGTTTTAAGGAAGCCAACCGACACCGAAATCCAAGGAAGGCATAGGGGAATGTTCCTATGTTTTAATGTATGGTGTTCATGAATATTGAATTTGGAGCGTAAACTTTTCATAGCTCAATTAAAGAGAACTGATTATAAATTAGAAGGAAAATATCAACTCATTACGTCGCATGACATCATGAAAATAGATAGTAAGCACCTAAACGACAATTGTTTCTTTAGAAATGTCTCCGGCTCGCATGAACTGCAACAAAATTGCTGGCTTACAACTCGCTCTCACGATCTATACTGCATCTGCAAAAAATACTTGGTTTCCGCGCACAAAGCAGTATACAAATTGAGATATGAAATTGAGATATGAAATATATATTTAACAAATATAGACCAAATGACTGTCCCTACCAAATGTCTAAAAGATGCTTGGATGCTAGATGTACAAAACGCGGTAAAAGCAAATGCCATTGATATTTGTGTTTCCACTAATTAATGGTAAAGCAAATATTGTCATATTGAAGTGCACCTCTCTTACAAAGGCTAGACCCACGTCCTAGTAGAAAATTATCGCAGTATAGCCCTAGTAGAAAAATGATCGTAGAATAGCCCTAGTAGAAAATGATCGCAGTTTTCATGAATGTTATCTAAGCTAATGTATGCCGGGACAGCGATATAACAAACTGTCTTGAGTTCACTGTGCTTAAGCTGTGTTGAATTTTTAGCCTCCAAGTTGTGTACTTACCAAAAGATTAATCTTGCTTTGTAATGATTACTAGTTCTCGCCTTGCACTGGTATTCTGGATTAAGGTTTGTACCTTTTTTTGTTTCTGTTATGTACTTATAGCTTTTTTTTAACTCATGAATGTGTTTTGTCCAAGTGTACTTCCTTAGCCGCGCGCTTCTATCCCGCCTGTGTGGTAGGGGGTGAAGACTCCTCAAGCTGTTTCTCACAGCTTTCACCTGCCCTCCTCGTAACCTTTTTTTTTTGTTGCGGAGTAAATATGATTTAATTTGATTTGATGTTATGTTTTGGTCGGAGAAGTTTAGGCGTTTGGCAACGGACACTGCCGCTGTGCCAAACCGGCTGCTGTGGGCCATTCAAGCTGCCCAATGGCAGATTTTTCTTGCAGCTCCTCCCCACCTGGAAACTTGTGGATGGCAAATAAACTGATTTAATTTTATTTAAATACTCTTGGCGTTTTTCACTCAGCTGCTCAGTACCTCTCAGTACGAGCGCCTACGAGCAATTGTGTGCGTGCTTTTACAGCAAAGCACTTCAAACGGCACTGTGTATCCGCTCCCTATGCTAAAGGATGCAAAATATTGTACTCTACTTTCTTACAGCTCCTGGCACTCAAATCTAACTTTTACGCTCAATGCGCATTTCAGAGGTTTTAATTCGTTTTGTTATATACAGGACAGGCAGAAGCCCTCTGGGGTTTTCCCATTCTGCTGATAAAAATAAGCCTCCGCGTGCGAGTGTGGCAGTCTAGAAAATGTGGTAATGCATCAACGCGTAATAAAAAAAATGACCCGATAGCTTTTTTAGGACCACTATATCATCCTTCATATTTTGGGTTGACTCATCCCCTGGTTGAGAAAGTTTCTTTTTTGCACCAGAGTAAAACACCAGCCATTAAGAATTCCTCGCAGAGCGCATATTTCCTTTGGAAGATTAGACTAGGAAGGTGGGGGAAGGAAGGGGTCCAGCAGACTTCATTTACTCCAGCCTAATTGCGAAAAGCGATAAAGACTGAAATTATGGTAAGTTTTATTAGAGCGTTGAGTTCAAAATTTTCGAAGAATAAGCGGCGACAACAGATGTAACTACCAGGTATGCACTCGCGCTCAGCGGTCTCTTCATAAATAGTCTCAAAACAATGATACGCATCATGAGGTGTTCTCTTCACTGTCTTCGTTCGTGAAGGCACGCGTCGGCATCACAGAGCATGTTCAGCTTCACCGTAAGTCTTGTACACCGAGACGCTCTAAAGGAACGGTTTGCAAAAATTTTAGTCGTTTGTCGTCCACAAGCACCACCAAACAAAGTACGCGATTAAGCCCGTCTTCTCAGTTTCTTGCATCACATTGAAATAGCGTTCGTGTGGCGAGCACTGCACCCCCTCCTGAAGCCCACTGTCCCGTCGGCACCCGCCGCACTGGTTGCGTTGAGACAGTCAGATGCCATTCGTTGCGCCTCTTTTACCAAAGACTGCTAGAATTTGAAAGTATGTAACATCATCCGCTTTGAGACGGCAGTGGTGCGGACTCCTGGTTCAGCATTCAGCGAACGTGGAGCACCTGCTGGAGAGCGAGTGCTCCACGTTACACAACTTCCAAGACGCGGTGAAGTCAGTCGGGACACCATTTGACCGTGCTGAGCCGGAATAGGACGAAAAGCTGGCAAGCAAGACATGCCGAACATGCCGAAAGTTGCTTGATTCGTCATTTCCGGCTGTGGTGAGATGGATCAAAATAGCAGGCAGCATTTCTGCTATATTTGAGCGACGTTGCATGGTGGTGTTGGTGTAATGAAGACAGCGTTGCTTCATCCCGAACTACATTTTCACTGGCACAGTTCTCGACGTCAGAGGTGACCCAGCTCACTCTGGAGGGGTCGCTAATGGCTGCTCGCTTTCCAGCTGGCTCTCGGCCGTACCGCATAGCGGCGTATTCCGTCGTCGCGTGCGCGCCCAGTCTGAGACGAAAAACAGGCACAATTCGACTGCCACAACTGCGTTGAAGGCTGCCAGCATTCGGTAGAACCAGTCGTAAGATCCGATTGTGTCACGAAAGAAGCCTGCAAAGGAAAGTATCAACCGCTTATTAAGAACAAATACGAATCAGGTCAATTACACTATTTTACCATTGTGAAGAAAAAATGCTAGTATTCGCAGTGGTGGCCATATAGTTAGGGGCCTACTCCTAATGGCGAAGAATAGTGCAAACTGGGTCAGACACAAAAGAAGGAAGAAGGCGACACTACGTGCGACACTTCCAACTCAAGGTTTTACCCCCCCCCCCCCCCCCCCCGGGGTGGCAATTGAGCACTTCACAACCACGTGAAAAAAAAGAAGTTTAACCATGTGGCAAAAAAGACTGGACAAAGCTTTACCAAGCAGAATCAGAGAAGAAACAGTTATCTAGGTAAATGAATTCTTTATCCGACTGGGCCGCTTAAACATGACTTACGCAGCGGTTACGGGTGCTCCTGATATAAAGGGCTTACATTAATTGCCGGTTCAACTGGTCTTTATGACCGAACCGAAAAGAATAGTGGCACTCTCAACTCGAAACCTTCTCTTTATATGCTTATAAAATTGCCCTGTCCCCATGTTGACACTTAAGAACACGGAAATGCTATAAATTGGGCCCAGCAATGCACTCAATGCACTGTTGCTATCTGCTAAATACATAGAGGGATAAAAAGTTGTGCTGACACGAGACACAAAGAATCATTCGAATTATTACGAATCTTTCGTTTGATTGGCACTATGCTTCACACTTCTAATAAGCATATTAAAGTGCGCTTTTAGACCTGCGGCATCTCTTTGTTGACGAAGACGTAAACCATGAAGAGTAAACTACAGTAAACTGCAGTAAACTACATTCGGAGGCTGAGTCCAGTGTCATGAGGCCGAAACACGGTCGCGGCGGCCACATTTCCCTCACTTGTTACGCAACAACATAAATTATGTGATCCGTTGCAAACACACTTGATCTTGTATTAACATCGGGGACTGGCCTTGTTTCCGACGTCACGTACTTGCCCGGCTTAAGCGACTACTCGGCACTTTCATTCAACTTGAATATCTTACAAAGTCATTCCGAAATTAAGTAAAATGACATTTTGAAGCCACTAACTCTGAATTATTCCCCTTTCTTGACCTCTTCTTAGCATACTTTGACTGGCATAGTGGTGAGTCCATCTGGGATATGTTTGCTTCTAAAATTTCAGAACTAACAAACAAATACATCCCACTTCGCAACCTCGCATGTAACCATAACGCTCCGTGGTGCAACTTCTGTCTCAAGCGCGTGTCTAATAAAAGAAAGCCTCTCTACAAATCAGTCGAAGGGTATTTTAGCATAACGCGCCTGACTAAATAGAAACTGGCAGCCCATGAGTATGAAACCGGAACCAGTATGTAACCAAGGATAACTTTCTTCGTAATACCTTGCCATCCATGCTTAAAACCGGCATCAAAAAATTTTGGCGCGTCATTAACTCCAAAGCTTATGGCAGGACAACCTTGACTGACCGCTCTTCCAACAGTAATCCAACTAACGAATGTGCGTCTGTACTTAACGAAGTTTTCGTGCGCAACGTTTCTTCCAACCACCCATATTACTCTCCAATCCAAGCATGTCAACGATTACCCAGCAATATTTTCCAACACCATTGAAGCAGGAGGCGTCGAATAAAAAATTTCGTCTAGAAATCTCTTTTCCGCTCCTGGCCACGATTTAATCAATGTGAATTTTTTGAAAAACACGAGCAGTTCTTCTTCCATTTTCTAACATTGATTTTCCAGCAGTAGCTCGAAAAAGCTTCCTTGTCTGCTGAATGCAAGGTCGAGAAGGTTATCCCACTCCATAAATTAGGTGACAAGCATTTTCCTTATAACTACTGTCCTATTTCGCTCACTTGCATCCCATGTAAAATTCTAGAACATGTACTTGCTTCAAAGTTTGCTAGCTTTCTCGAAACCAATTCATTTATTTCACCATCGCAACATGGTTTCCGCAAGACATATTCATGTGAAACGCAACCAGTATCACTTACGCGCAAGCTAACCGCATCCTTGACCGCTCTTCACTTGCCGACTGTATATGTTTAGATTATTCGACAGCGTTTGATAAAGTATGCCATAATGTTCTAATGTTTAAGTTGAATCGACTTAACATCGATACCTAACTGCTAGCTTGGCTCGAGTGTTTTATTTTTAGCGGTTTACAGTTTGTTAATGCTAATAGCTCAACATCGCAGCCAAGTAGAGTACAGTCTGGCATACCTGAAGGGTCTGTACTAGGTCCTCCCCTTTTTTTAATTTTCATTAATGATCCACCCTCTTGTGTTTCCCCTTTCACTTATTCGCAGATGAATGCGTGATCTGCAGCGAAATAATATGTGGCAATGACATATCTTCTCTTCCAGCAGACATTAACCCTATGTCGATTTGGTGTCGGTCATGGCAAATGGAATTAAACATTTAAATAATTTTAATTTCTGCTAGTGTCAATAACTTGAAGCCAGCTACCTTTTATCACGTCAATAATGTCCCTCTAGATCCCGTTTCGTCTTACAGATATCTGGGTATCCATATTACTAGCAACCTCACTTGGTCCATTCACACTTCTTACGTAACTAGTAATGCTAATCCATTCTGGGATATCTAAAACGCGATTTCTCTAAGGCAGTTTCTTCTTTAAAACTACTGTTATAGGCTATAAGCAAATGGTCCGCTCAAAGCTAGCGTATGCTGCAACAGTTGGAATCCCTTTCAACAAATCCTTATTCAGTCATTAGTAATGGCACAAAAAAATTCTGCTTGTTTTATTCTTTGTAATTATAACTGAACTGCTGGCATTTCTGCACTGAAATAACATCCCAGCAAGCTGTATTTAGCATCTCGCTAGAGAGCCATTAGACTTTCACTTTTTCACAGGATATTTCATCATTCTTCCTTTTGCGACCAACTGATCTCCCCTCTGCAATGCATTTCATTAAGTATAGACAAACAGTAACAAAGCCAGAATTCTGCTAAGCAAAATCTATTCCATGTTTTCCGCGCACAGCTGTTGACTGGAATCACCTTCCCGCATGAGCCGCTACCATTGTTGAGAACCAATACTTCAAGACCGCATTAGCGAAAATTGTTTTAGTAAGAGCAATTACTTCTTATTTTGTTGTACTACCATTTTTCTACTGTATTGCTGCACTGTCTGTACTGTATTATATTCTATTAACCACACATCAAGTACCCATTAGATAATTTTGCATGACTAGGAGCCATAATTTCTGTATTACCGATTTCTTTGGTGCGCTATACCTTTCTCGATTAATTAATGTAACCACTCCCCTCTATATTGCCTCTTGCCTTGAGGGTACACAAAATTGAAAAATAAAAACAATAAATTGAAATGCGACCCCTGCAGTGTGCAGTGTAGGACCACGGTAACCAAACCCAGTTGGTGGAAATATTTCCACAGGTGTTAAAATATATTAGGTTCTGCTTTATAATCAGTGAATACGCGCCAAACTTCATAAACCAAAGGACCGGGCTGGCTTTTGTGAAGGCTACTCGGCAATAGATTTTATTCGCACAATCAATTAGGTGACAGAGAGAGGCGCAGAATATAACCAACCACTGCATATAGCTTTAATAAAGAGCGAGAAAGCATTTCACTCCGTCGAAACCTGTGCACACAAGCAAGCAATACGGAATCTAGACGTAAACAGCCACAGGTAAGCGTTCTCCAAGATATTTAAACCAGCTCCACATCCATCATAGTCCTTCATAACGAGAGAAATAAAAATCGTATTAAGGAAGGGTCTCAGGCAGAGAGACACGATCTCATCAATGCTATTCAGCGCTATTCATCAATGCTATTCATCAAAGCTATCCAGAAGGTGTTTATATACGCGGATTAGGAGCGCTTGGGGTTAAAAGTTAACGGAGAATACCTTAGTAGTCTGCGATCTGCTGATGACATTGCTTCGATAAATAACTGAGAGGAGAAATCGTAAATATTTATAATGGTTTATAGAGCCCAAACAGGACGGTAGGCCTGAAAATGAATATGCAGAAATCTACAGCAATGTTCAACAGTCCTGGGAAGCAATAGCTCACTTTGGTAGGCAGCGAAGCATTGAACGTTGTCAGGGAATACTTCTGCCTAGGGCAGATTGTAGCCGATGTCCGGGACCAGGAGAGAGAAATCACTGGGTTCATAAGAATGGGGTACACTGCATTTGGCAGGCTCTCTCAGGCAACGGAGAGGAGTTTATCGGTATTCCCAAATAGCAAAGTGTAAAACGGCTGTATTCCCTTAGTACCGGCTATTGGGCGGAAGACTGTTAGCTAACAGCAAGGAGTGAAGTTAGGCACAAGACAGCGCAGCGGGTTGTGCAAAAAAAAGTGATAGATGTTACGTTAAAATACACAAATTGACAGCAACGGGCAAGTAACAAACGTCAGTTGATAATATTCTTGTTCAAATCAAGGATCAGTGCGCATGGGCAGGGCATGTTTTGCAAAGATATCTGATTGCCCCAAAGAGTAAGGAATGCATTGCGAGAATACAACTTTAGTGAAGGACGGAAAAAGAAAGTCAGGTGGGCGGATATTATGTGTATGAGGTTTGCAAGATAAAATGACGGCAGCTGGTGGGGGAGACGGCGCGGGAGATTAGGAGGGGGGGGGGGGGGGGGGCAGAAAACGGTTTAAATGGCAATGCCGGGTTGGCGTCAAAAAGATCAATAATACAGGAGGCGCAGAGCTAGCCTATATCATAGCTTGTGTGATATCAAAACGTTGAATACATCCGGCAGAAAAACGATCGGCATTTAAATTTCACAATATAATAAGCTTCAACTCTCTTGTGTACACCCTCAAAGGCACATTGATGCACCGCCCTCCTTTTCCCTTCTGCACTTTTTACAAAGCATGGGGATGCTGGCTGTAAGGGCTTGAGTCCGCTAGCCAACTTTCGGCAAGAAAATTTCTCTTCATCCTCTTGTCAAAACGCTAGATAGCGGACTGATGCTTCCCCTGGAACCTTCTTCCTTCCATTTTGAGTTTTCAAGAATTCTATCCTCCTGCCCTCTATCTGCCTTGCATCCACTTGTAATTGTAATAAACTCAGTTATAACAGCTAACAACAAATGAAAATAACTCTATTGTTCTCATTACGTATACCCTAAAATCCTGTTCTACTGCACTACATTCAGCGGGGATCTTACTAGTCGCCTCCCGGTTTCATCCATGACGATGCTTACCGATGATAGTGGCGCTTCCCAGGGACACTGGAATTATGGCCAGGCCAAAGAGTCCCGTGCAGGTCGCCACTTTCTCGATGCCCAAGTAGTGTGCCAAAAGTATACCACGGACGGCGATGACGAAACCTTGCCCCACAGTCTCAGCGATGCGCAGTGTGGCAATTGCTGGCACTGTCGAGGCGTGTGGCATGAACATAGTGCAGATAGCTTCCACGGCGAAGGCACCAGAGTAAAGCACGGACCTACTTTTCGGGGCCCAGTCCGACAACGGCACTAGGAAGATTCGGGCCAAGATATGGCCGACAGCGCCATACGTCACCAAGTATGCCGCTGCACGCAGTTCGACACCTTTATCTGTTGCGTAGTCGACAACAGTCGTTGCGAACGACACCATAGAGTATTCCCCTGCCACAGTCGTGCTAAGAAACACGTAAAATGCAGGGGTCTGCAGAAGAGCCGCGACATCACTGGACAGGCTGGCAGGGCGCTTACTTTTGAGGCTTTCGGACGAAATGGACTTCCCCGCGACCGGAACTGAGTCTACGATCTCAACATTGGTGGGACCTGTCAAGTCTTTCACCATCGTCGATGATGCACTGGAACAACTTATTCCGTCCTTCTGGCTTTCGGCACTGGCGGATGATGGGTCATCGAGAGGAACTGGCATGACCCTTGCCACCTTAAACGCATGTCTGAAGCACCGAAACGAGATCAGTGAAGGATTCCTCAAGAGCATGCTCATGGGCACCGCGTGGAACACAGTTGCACTGCATATAAGCAAACCGCCTTGGAGCCCGTACGCTTCTCGAAGACGAGTAAGCAGTGCTGGGCCGTAAATTCCTGTGATGCCCCAGGCGAGGTAAGTCATCGTCAGTGCGGTGCCTTTGTACCTCTTGAAAAGCAACAAGTTGTAAATGCAGGCAGACATCAGGAACATTCCCACGCCGAGGCCTAAGAAGAGGAAATAGACAGCGATCGATGAGCAATTTGAAAATCGCAGCATTAGAAATAATTATTACGTAGCGCTGTCTCTCTTTTTTTGAACTATTCATGCCGAAACTGCTCACAACCACTTTTTTTACACCAACACTTATACCATCTACACTTTTCATACGCATAATGATACACACTGCAGTCCTTAGCTTGCTTCTTTATTTTTCATCGTTATAAAACATATTGCTCGCTTCGTTCCCACAGAACGGAAGTGTGCCAGACAATCGGTGAATATGCAGAGAGTGTCGTCATTGCTGGTATTTCTTTCTGCCTCCAAGAACATCTTCTTTGAGAACCAGGACAATTTTTTTTTTCTGCTAGGAAGCTTCTTGGAAACCTGTACAGCTTTCTATTGCAGCCGTAGTGCTGCACTTTGGTAGGCGCTAACTAGCAATTGCTCCCTTATTACAAATCTACTCCCTTTTGGAGCATTCTGGTTAACCTCTCTGCCATTAAATCTCTTCTGTTTATAACACAGGCCTCCCGGTCAGTGCTCGAATTACCGATAAACGCGAGCCTTACAGAGCACCACGTCTCATTTTACAAAGCATATTCTTAGCGATGCCCGCTTTTCAGGTCAAACACGCGTCAACGCTACTATAGAAACCCTTTCCATTTTTACAAAAAAATTCATTACACCCATTATATACTCGGAAACCATATATTAGCGGTCCATTTTTGTTCTGCAATGGTCCGATACGAGATGCCAATAATGAAAGCGCAGAATCTTGAGCTGGCGGCAATACGCTTATTGTGGAGTGTTGGAGGGTTATGCAATTATTTTCATAATTATTAATATGCTTATTGAGCCTTTTTAACTCATACGAAGCTTTCTCTTCCGTGGGGACTGAAATGGTACGTAATAAATACTGAGGCCTAGAACACTAACAGACAATAATCTATAAAACAGTACCCCTGACCTTGTTGTTCTTGTTTTGTTCTTTGCTTTTGGACAGTTTTTTTTTTTGGAGGGCACTTGCACTCCTTTGTCTTGGTTGTGCTCGGACGTCTAGTATGTATGAATAAGCAAAGTATTCATAGATTGGAAATGACAGGGGTAAATATATTTGCGAAATTATTTTTGCATGAAGACGCCAGATATAAGTAGAATTTTCACGCAAACGCCAAGAGGTAAAAGTTACTGTCAACTTACGGTAAAAATTGGGGAAATTTCCTCGCATATTTAACAAGTACTAAAGTTTAACGTTGAAGTGATGTGGCTGGTATTTAAGCACAAGCTCCTGCTCCTTACTGGTCAGGTTGTTAAACTGATATCCTTGCAGCAAGACAAAGAAAATAAATCATGGTTTATATAACGCTACGAGACTAAGGCAATGAACTTCAGAAAAAAGAGCAATATGAGTTTCCCACCTTGACGAAAATAAAAAGAATAACCTTAAACCTTTGAAAACTAGCAAGTTCATCAGCAAGGATGCTCTATTCGGCCACTTAGTGTCGCTGAAAAGTTCGCGAATAAAAATACTGACAGGGCGAAGCTGCAACGAATACTTGGCATCACTTTTTTCGGCAGCAGCATCTACCACAACTGCTTCGTGAACTTTTACTGCCAACCACATCTCTGATATCGGTGTTAACTACTTATCTAGAAGTACTTGAATTAATAAAACCTCATTAAGCTCTGGTTCTTTACAGTATTCCGGACCTCGTTGAAAATTATATGGCATTCGTATTTGCGTGTACCTCGCTGTCCCATTTAAATATGTATTTTACTATATTTTATTTACCGATGGCTGGGAAGTGGAATATATTACACCTGTTCACAAGAGCGTGCTCAATGACCGACTGGAAACTATAGGCCAGTGTCTCTAAGAAGAGTTTGTTGCACGACGTTTGAACGCATAGTATACAGAACTGAATAGAACCAACTAAATAAAACCTGTTTTTTTCACCATCAGCCCAGTTTTTGTTCCGGCAAATCTTTTATTACGCAGGCAGCTTTACTGTGACGTGTTTCTTTATTTCACGACGAGGGTCTACACAGATAATGCGTATAAGCAGATTACCAAGAGGGTTTTCGGAACGGTTCCCGCAGCCTTCTCATGAACACTTTACCCTTACCTATCATGCCGCGAAAAATAACTTGCGGATCCTCAAATATTCAAGAGGTCATTTTCAAAAGGTCTCAACAGTCCTGAATCGCATACATTTCCCCGCTATCAGTTGCACTGCAGCGAGAATTCTCTCGGGCAATACTCTTCCTAATTAATATTAATGATATAGACTACGAATAGGCTGCTGCGATTATCATAATTAATTACTCTTGTGCCAAAAAGTCCAAAAAAGGCGCAAAACAGTACCACAATTTTGTCTTTTTGTTTTATTTTAGGGTATTTATTGCAATTATTATAATCGCAAATATATTCGCTTTCTCGAAGTGGTAATCGCCTAAACACATACTACTATTCAATGAACTAAATTATTCCCTACATAAGACAGGCAAAACACCTGGTTGTAGTCGTGACATCTCATCGCACCGCCGCGTAGGCAGCTGAGCTCTGACAGCTGGCCGCTCTCTAAATTTAATAAAAGAAAATTAATGAAGCACAAATGACCTTCAAAGAACTATTTATTTTAGTAAATGTCGGCCGCATTCTTGCTTGCACATCCATCGTGCAGGTTCTGTGCACTCAAGTGCTCGCAAATGAATTGAGAGCAATACAGGACGAAGCCGCTCATTCGTGTTGTGCTGTTCCTCGCATAGCTGCATTTCCGACATCGGAGACGGCTCAAGATAGCCTCTGTTCTCCTCGGGTCTCGAACATAATTGGTGCTCCTTGTTTGTAGTATGCGTACCAAAATCATGTCGTGGCAAACAAAGACGGCTATGATAATTCACTACGGCATACTGTTATCAGAAGTAAGATTACACCTTTGTGTCAAAAAGATGCCAGCTTGCACTTGATTCCTTAAAAGTTCATTATTTGTGCATACTGTGGGCCATGGAATCGACTTCTTGCAAAATACGATTTGTATCAACCGGAAATATTTTTTCGGGGGGTTGAAAATGGTTCCTTGTTTACCTGACTACACTACTTGTATCTGCTTGCTTGCGCATACAGCTGTTTATTCTAGCCTGTGGTCCGGGATATGCATTTCTTTTCATACGTACTAGAAAGAATGTTAATGCACTCAAGATTTGTCATATATAATTCTGTCTTTGTGGCGCAGATGAAGTTTTATTATGCTGATATTGCATGTTTAAAATCTGAATTGTGTTCGCAAGTATTTATTGTCTGATTTTTGATGCGATGTTGCTTGAATTGAAATGGCGTTTTTTTCGGGGACAATGTTCTAAAGTGTAAATCAGCACAGTCATTGCCCTACACCACGCCTGGGGTGTCTAAAGAAAACGATGAAGTGTAATTACGAATACCGTGAGCTGCTGAAGACTAGAAAGTGATTGAGTGATTGCAAGCCTGTAGAGACTTACTCTATTGTTCACAGTATGAAAATGTGTAACTGTGCCGCTCACGGAAACCTTTTGACGAAACGAAAAGTTATGTTTGGTATTTAGGTGTGGACTAGTACGATATAGTTAAGCCATAAAGTAAAATATCTGCGTGTAGCATGAATAACTGTCCAAAAAATAAAGGTGATTAGAGCTTTGGTAATGGGCATGCTCTTCGCTAGCTGTTGCGTTTATTCTTTTCCATTCTTTTATGTATGAAGAACGAGGGCTCCTTTTGCTGCCTTTCTTCATTTGCCCTTACTCCTATCACTCTCAGCACAGTAGAGGTGTACACCGAAAAGTGAGGAAATTACTGCGCCTTTCTTCTGCTCAAAAACAATTCACAATTTTTTTGCCTCAGCTTGAGACGAGCAATTCTTAGGCACAGCTTTTACATGACTATTTCACGCGGCCAATATATCCGGAGGAAGCCCGAGTGTGTAAGCAGTCGTGCATTCGTTTCTGATATTTCCCTTTGTCTACTAATCCCGAATCTGCGCTGTTCGGACTGACGTTCTAGAAAAGCAACCACAGGTAGTACGGGCGTGATAGCTGCAAAAAGTCCAGCAAATTCTCACCATACACAGCTCCAAGCGTGGCGGAAACCCAAACGACGTGCCTAGAAAACGCGGAAGCACCTACACCAATGCTTGCGATGATGGAGCTCAGCACGATAATGTTGGGAACAGAGAGGCGCCGCTGCAGTGCACCTACCAAGAGACCTGCATCGAGAGAAGTTTTGGTAGAAACAGAAAACAAGTTATCAGGTATCCTTCTCTGTATGCTTTGCACAATCTCCCGCTATTGCAGCCATTTCCACTCTCTATAGTGGCTCTGTGAGTACCCCATTCGAAAATTAGGCACTAAGTGTCCACAATAGCCGTTTCGACAAGACCAAGTTCTTTCTGCTCACCTTAACATATTCACAAACTCATTGCTCCCGAACGTAACATGTGGACATATATGCTATATAAATGTATATGGCCACTTATATGTGGACACCAAATAAGGAAATACTGCTTATTTACAAACACAGTGAGCTCTGTCTGGCAGCCGTGGCCGCAGTAACTCTACGATCTTGAAGATTTCTTCAGAGGTTTTCTTTAAAAATGTACGAGGGGCTCATTTTCAAAGGTTTTTGCGAAAATTGGGTTTGCGAAGTGAAATATCCTCCTCGTTTTATCTGGAGATAGGTTTATAAAAAAATTGCAGAAAATTGCGCTTTTCCTTGATACTACAGCAAATACGGCGCAATAATCCTTCAGACTGCAACTTGAAGGAGGTATTTACTTCGGTGTCAGTATGATACAACGTGCAGTTTAGGTAATTTTTTCACTCAATGGCATTCCGCATTTGCAGCGGCAGGAATTGCATTTCCCGCAGTGAAATCATTTTCCATATTTTTTAGATTTTAAAAGAATATTTGTGTTTCTTAATTAGTTACTTGCCCTAAATTAAGCGGTCATAGGTATCCAGAACATTTCATGGCGTTACCAAAAGGAGGGCCGCCTAACCGTTCGCGGGTGGTTACAAGAGCGGCGCTAGTGCAAGAAATGAGGACGGCCAACACAATGATCTTCTAATAGGAAGATTCCTTCCGCGAAAACAACAGGAAAGAGCGACTAAAACAATAAAAAACAAGGAGGTTGATGACATGCAACAGGAGAAACACATAAAGCTGTTGCTGAGCAGCAACTACAAAAGACATCAAAACTTAAAAAAGAACACTTGAAAGAAATATAATGAAAGGAGAATTGTTCGAGACACCGACGCAATGTTCATGGTCATTAAACGGCACGGACAAAGACGACCGAAAACAAGTATAATGCCATGTCAGGACAGGCGGGACTTAGTGTAGTAAAAGCACGGGTGCGGCAAAAGATTAAACCATTAAGGTGACCCTTCTTTTTTTGAGGTCAAGCTCAAGAGGGACGATATATGAAAGAAATGCTGGCTCTGTGATTAAGGTTTTAAATGAAAGCGCTCATCAAGACAACCAAGAGCGTGAATTCGTGGACGCCACTGCCGTCTTACTTTTTGATGGCACTAACCAATTTGCACAATGAAAAGAATGGGCTGCATGGTCCCCTTCAGTAGTCGTGTGATTAACTTTACTAGTTTGTCAAAGAAAGATACTGTTGCAAAACACCCAAGCTGCTGGATTATGTTGTAGAGCCGCTACACTAGACTATCCGTAAGGTTCTAAACGCCGTCCTGACTTCCGCACATCTATTGCCGATAATTATTTTCTGTTTACTGTTGTTAACAAAATTTGTAGCACACACATAGCTCCCCAACAGAACCGCTCAGAGGATTTGTTCTTAAAGTCGTGGGATCGTTCAAGTGCAAGGAGTTGTTTGTCGAAACACGAAGCTATTTTACGATTTAATAGTGCAGAACTGTTCATGAAAATATGTGCCCTCCAAGTGAAGTGACCATAAATTAGCGCCAAAATGAAATTAAGCCGTGCAACACAAAAATCAGGGGCTTCGTACCTCTTTAAAAGTATTCTTTCCTCATGAGCACAAATGTAGGAAGTTGATAAACGAATTCGGAAACAATTTAGGTACGTTGCCTACGTTAGATTGTTTTGCATTACCCATATGACTTAGTCATAGTAAGCGAAACCTGCACGCCCTGTTTTGCTGGTGCAGGTTTTTTGGACTCAGTTCTATAAGTAGCAACTACAAATGTGGATTCTTCAGCCGGTTCCAGTAGAAGGCATTGAAAAGAAAGTTCTTTAGTCAAACGTGGTACGTAGACCCCAGAAGTAGGCGGCCGCTCCAGCCTCCCCGCATGCTGTTCCATCTTACGTAGAAAACTAAAACTAAATCCTGCTTTTGGCTGCCTCTAGCAGAAATGTAATTTTCTGAATTAAGTGAATAACGAATGGTGAAGCAGCATGTAGCGGACGACACCATGTGCTTTAGAAAGCAGGACGAAAATTGCAAGTCCTGCCCCGTAGTTCCTTAAGAAAAATTGGCCGAAATATCGCTACTTTTTCCGCACGCTATTTTTATCACGCACTCATCCCAGAAGCTTTACGTACCGGATAGGTGCAAAGCAACAATCATGACGTTTTGGGACCATGATGCTTCCGCACGGCTGAGTCCATAATCTTCGATGAAATACACAAAAAAGAGGCCCATGTACGATGCCGGCACGCAGATCACGAGAGTAGTGAAAGCTGCCAGCACAGGGACACTCCAACATGAGTCCACGACATGACCCCTCTGGTGGAGAGCCCGGGTTTCCATTGATCAAGAAAGGCTGGTAACGCTGGCTGTGATGACGACTGCAATGAAAACGAACGGTACCTATTTCCATCATGCAGTTGGTGACAGAAAAAAAGAAAAATGGATGGCATGAAAAGAGGCAGCAGCGAATAAATCTTACAACAGGGCTGCGTTAATTTTTAAGCACGCATATAAACCACAACTATGTAAGCGAATGGTGAAGACCTCATTTCCACTCACATTGAATGAGCGCCTTTGAAAGCTTGCACGTGATGATTTCCGCAAGCGTGATTTTTTTAACAATGCACAAAAAGACTACGGAAAGAATAAACCTTGCAGCATAAAATATGCGTGCGTCAGAGAACTAAAGTTTAAATTTGTTTTTTTCATGCGGTTTCCCTTTCATCTACCAGAGCGATCAGTCTAGCGTAGAAATGGAATTCAGGTCGCGTGAGGCACAAGAGGAGCTACAGTACGTTGCGTTTTCTTTTTAATACGCTCAATTTCTTGCGCCAGATAGAATCAATGAAAAGTTTGGAAGTGAAAAAGAATCTGTGCCATACCACTTTTCATATGTCTTTCATAAACGGAAACCCGTTTTCACTTCATTGGTATATTCGACGTGGTGAACAATGCATACCAATATTTAGCGCGCATACAAATAAGAAAACAGCACTACAACTTCTATGTCAGTGCACTGTTAACATTTCCAGCTCACCACGCCCGTCCAAGAAGCACAAGCGAACGGGAACACTTAAAAGCTGAACATTTTGAAACGGCCCCTGAGACAATAAGCGCGCCTCTATATCCAAGAATCCTTGTACTGTTTGTTTGTTCATTCTTTAGAGCTGCCAGCACGTGGCTTTATCACTTTTTTGTGACACAAGACTTGACCAAATTTATCTCGATTGATCGCATCCAGGTGCAGCTGATTCTTTGCTGTCCCAGATTGTTGTGGTAACTTTGCATGCCGGACCTCGAAAGTTTTCTCTCCGCTCTAAATGGAGAACGGCCGAGAGCGGTGGGCATTCTCTTAGACGTACGCACAGAAGGCTTGTTGCTACGCCGCAACACAGTCATTCAGTTCTTTCTGGGCGTAAGTCTGCCTAATAAAGAGTTTCGTTTGGAAGCCCTTTCCCTGTCTTCCTCACGGCCGGACTGACGTCACTGTTAGGCGACGTTATATTGTTTTATTCGTGTTTTAAGTTTATCGGTTTTGGTGTAACATTTTGCTCGATTCCTTTGCCGCCTACCCTACCCTGCCATAGCCGCCGCGGTGGCCTGGCGTTTATGGCGCTCAGCTGCTGACCCGAAATACCGGGTTCGATCACGGGCGTGGCGCTCAAATTTCGGTGGAGGCCAAAATCTAGAGCCTCGTGTACTGTGCGATGTCAGTGCACGTTTAAGAGCCCCAGGTGGTTGAAATTTCAGGTTACCTCCACTACGGCGTCCCTCATAGGCTTAGTCGCCTTTGGACATTAAACCCCCATAAATCATTAATCATCTTGCCCGGCCAGAGCCAGGCGTCTTCGAGAAACAAAGCGCTCTAATATCTACCGGACGTGTCTCGATTCAGCCAAACAGCCGCCCTCTCCTCACCCCCCCCCCCTGCCCCTTTGCAGTTTCACAAAAGAAGAAGCCGATGGTTGTTGTTACCGGATGAAGAGGCATTCATATAATCGAGGATGCGATCCGTGCCCTACTAGATGGCTGGAAAGCAAACCGTCTGGCCAGAACACTTTTCACGAAGAAAGAGATAACGCAACATTTATTTGCCCTCTTAAACTATACTCTTGCGTTCCCAATCCACGGTCGCTTTCTTGCGAGGGCTTCATGGGCTCCAATTATTTCTTGAAGGAAAAGTCCCTCAAAAAGCACCACGTTCATAACCAGACAGCGAGTTGCGTACAAGCACTTTAATCTACAGGTGATGGTCGACCATAGCATCAATGTAATTTCTACTTGCGCACTGAAAATCTGGTCAAAGTATACATAGAGAATATGCTGCGAATATGTGCCCGGAAACAAAAGGCATTATTAACAAACACCGGAGCGAGAAATCGTAAGACGGCTTACGTACAATGGAACTGGCAGAACTGTTGAAGGCAATCAATAAGCGTTATGTGAAACCCATACAAAACTTTATATGGGCAGTGTCGAGCATACTTAAAATATTGCAGCTAACCTAAAAGCGGTGAATAGAAAATTATGCTATGGCAACAACCAGTTTACGAACTGAGAAACAAGGAGGGCAATGACGTTACCTTTAAGGAAAAGCTAGATGAATCACCCGAGGAACTGGACATAAATTAGCCGGAATATGTATAATGATGAGTAACTCGATATCCCAACGGTAACAAAAGAAGAAGTAAAAAACCCCTTGAAAGCAATGAAAACTAAAAAGTGGCAGGTATTGATCACGTAATAGCAAATATCATAAAGAACACTGGGAGTAATGTGCTACAAAGACATGACGCCCGGTATGCACAATGCCTAAAACATCGATCTTGACCAACGTTTCTTCTAATGTTTTGTTATTACATACAAAAGATGTCGAGAACTTGACAAAGCACATAGACACCAGCCTCAGGCTTCAATCAGCCAATGGACAACGTTGGCTTTCGGTAAGAGTATACTTGACGACAGAGCTTATTTACGCACCCAATAAAGTGATTCATAATTGCAAACAATACAGATTGTCCCTCTGTTGATACTTCATAGGTTACGTAAAAGCATTTTACCCAATCGAAACATTACCAGTAATGCAGCCATTGCTATACAATGTAAAGAGATATACTGGGTGATTTTTAAATTCACATGTTTTGTTTCCAAAACAATGAGAGATTCGTCGGTGCGGTGTGTGCAGTAGGATTGTATACTACAAAGGCCGTTATGTAGTACATGATCAAACTCAGTTAAAAGATAATTAAGTATAAAAGCAATTAGTTTTTTATTTTTGCTTTCGAGGCAAAAGATTATATTGCGAAAGTAGAGGCCCTCACCATGAAAGACAAGACCATGGATTTAATTTGCTGAATCGGCATTGCGGATGGAAATGTCCAGCGTCAAAAATCCGCCTTTTAATCTCGGTGAGTTAGCCTTTCCAGGCCGTTGTGCCACCAGCATATTTTGATGTATTAAAAAAACGCGATTTCGGCGACAATACCAAAAAATTGACGTCATTTTCTAAATGTGCAATGCGGCTTAGCCAATTGAATGATCGTACAACAACGCATTTTGACGGTCGAACCACAGTATCGATACAGAAATTTTATAAGAACATAGACAATCTTTGATTTTAATTTTCGACAGCAGACGTAAGCAGGAAATGGTTTGCAGCACCGGCGTACCATGTTCTAGAGACTTAACCTCGTACCAAGGCAAGGTATCTTCTAGGTCAAACACAAATCCGTCCAGAGTGTTACTCGGGCGTTAGACTGGTGCAACGCCCTGACTGTCTATAACCAGTTCCGTGCAGCGCAAAAAGATGACACCATGGCTTGCCGCCAGTGCACTTACTGGGCTCGCGACTACGCGCTTCTGGGCATATCGGCGGGCTCCTGGAGATCTCTGTTCGCTCACATTCCCGTGGACAGCCCGTGCGCCGCCCGGGCGGGATATGTCGTAGGATCCTTCGCGCCGTGCAATTGCTCTCCCTTGCACGAGACTAGTAAGACGGTGTTGTTGACGCATGCGTTTTTCCGGCGGGAGAGCAGCATGTTTCTACCAGGGAGCGAACGGAAACTTACACTCAAGTTCATTTAGGTTCAACTCGGTGTTCTCAATTCGGTTCGGCTGCGTTCTTGTGCCAAGGCGTAGCCTCCTATACTACTAATGTCCGTTAATTTTCTTCAAATCGGGCATTAAGCTTTTTTTTATCTACCATTCTGGTATGCGAGCGCCCCCTGCGGCCGAAGAGCGAACAGGTCAGGAGTAGGCGCTGCACCTGCAGGCGCGTGCCTGCTTATTCGCCCGCATTTCAAAGATTTTATCCTGACCTCCGGTGCAGGATAATGACCTCGTAGTGTCCCAGAATGCAGCAGTAAGTACACAATGATAGAATGTGCTTGTGTGAGTACAGAACAACGTAAAATCTGCGTCCGTCACAATAGCGTACAGCGGTGGACAGTAGGCAGCAATTAATGAAAACCGAAATCCGACAGCAGCCGATCGGTTTGGGGTAGAGTATGATTAAGATATTATGCCTGTACGCTAAAGCGCGCGAAACACAGAAGAGCAGGGATAGCAAAAAAAAACAAGAGCAATGCGCGGAGCGGACGGACGGACGGACGGACAGAGGGATGGATGGATGGATGGATGGATGGATGGATGGATGGATGGATGGATGGATGGATGGATGGATGGATGGATGGATGGATGGATGGATGGATGGATGGATGGATGGATGGATGGATGGATGGATCGACGGATGGATGGATGGAGTGACGGACGGATGGATGGATGGATGGATGGATGGATGGATGGATGGATGGATGGATGGATGGATGGATGGATGGATGGATGGATGGATGGATGGATGGATGGATGGATGGATGGATGGATGGATGGATGGATGGATGGATGGATGGATGGATGGATGGATGGATGGATGGATAAGGCTGAACCCTTTAAATCTGGCGGTGGTTCAAGCCACCTAGCCATTACTTATGATATTTTACTCTTGTCTTGCTTTTAGCCACCAATCATATAACCTTCGCTTGGTTACTTCTACCTGCTCAAAATCTACTTTCCCTTCACTGACCTTAAACCCCAATGCCTTGGGTAAATCAACTCCGCTGCTTTCCACTGTAGGGTGAAGGCTTTTACAGAAAAGTGTCAAGTGTACAGCAGTTTCCTCCTCCTCTCCGCACGAAGCGCACAACGTGTCTATCTCGTGGTATCTGACTCTATATGTATTAGTCCGCAAAACTCCCGTACTCGCCTCAAACAACAAAGCGCTTCCCCTACAATTAATATAGATATTTTCTTTGGCAATTTCCTGCTTAAAGATCCTGCATGTTCCCAGTGCCGATTTCGTCAGCATCCCTGTTTTCCACAGAGCTCTCTCTGTTTCTTTTACCTTTTTCTTAACAGATAATTGCTTATTTGCCCCCTACTGCTCTCCAGATATTTGCTTGTCAATTTTCTGCTTCTCGTTCTCCATTTCGTGTCTACATTCCTTATGTACAGGTATCTGAAAACAATCCTAGCGCACTGCTTTTCCCCCATTTTCTCAATCCCTCCTCAAATGCTATCTTACTGCTAGCTTCTCTGCTCTCGAACGACGCCCATTCCATATCACCCTGTAACCCCTGATTTGGTGTGTCGCCATGTGCTCTCAAAGCTAGCCTCCCTACGCCGCGTTGCTTGATTTGTAACCTTGCTTGAACATCTTCTCTCACGCACAGAACTGCATTACCGAAAGTCAGGCTAGGAACTATCACCCCTTTTTAGATCCCTCTTACCACTTTATACCTATTGTAATTCCACAGTGCCCTATTTTTCATGGCAGCTGCATTACCACTAGCTTTATTGATTACATATTTATCATACTCTGTCAGATACTCAGCACCGTTATACATCCACACCCCAAGATACTTGTACTCATCCTCAACTGATAGCGTGAACTCCTGTATTGTATGCTCGCTGCCCTCATCATTAAATATTATGACTGTAGATTTTTCCTTACTAAGCTTGAAACCTTATCTATCTCCCTCTGTACCACATATGTCTATCAACTTCTGCAAATCTTCCTTGTTGTCAGCCATATCTTCCAAATCTTCCTTGTTGTCAGCGTATATTAGTCCCGGTAATGACTGTTTAATCCATTCTCGCTGCTTCAAAAAAGAGAGGTTGAAGCCCAATCTGCTCCTCTCTAGTTTGGTCTCTAACCCTTGCAGGTACAACATGAACAACAAAGGAGATAGAGGACATCCTTGCCTAAGCCGCCGCTGTATCTCAGAGGATAGGCGCGCCATCTTCCGGATCAGCGCCGTGCGTGCCGAGGGGGGTTTAAGTGGTGCCTACATGATGGCGCTGCGACTGCATGAAAAGCACGGAGGAATTGTACTGTGAACGCATGGTAGTCGCTTAATTCAGACATCTGTAATTTACTTCACACTGTAATAGACTCCTCTCAGATGACGATTTAGGGTCCCTCTGATTGCCGTAGCAGATAGACCGAAGTGAAGGCGTGCTGTGCGGGCACCATAGGGGTTCTCTTCTCGGAAAGGCAGCTAAAACGCGGGAAGTGCCGCAGTTTGTCATTTCGTGAAATCAGCGGTGGACGGAAAAACAAAGGCGCGACCGAAATCGCGGTGTAAATTTTTCGCGAGGGGCTTGAGTGTCAACTTAAACGGGAGTAGCTGGTATGCGAGCCACAAACGCTAACTGATCACGCACCACGCATGGGAACTCGAAGGCGCTCGTCAGGCATGCAACAGTGTCGATGGCGGGCAAGGAGGAAAAAGTTGGGACGCTGCGTTTTAAGAGCGTCAGCTCTTACTACTTACATTTGCTCGTTTCGCGTCCATTTGTCCGTCTGCTCTCACATTTCAAGATGGCGGCTAAATCAGGCGATCAAAACCGTGACACCTCAGGTCGGCGAATTTTGACACCCACACCCCACCACTTTGGCGTGGGCGCGCAGTGGGCGAGCCGGCACAGCGGCCGGATTACAGTCTATACTGGCGTCCGCCGTGTATATACCGTCTGAGCAGGTGCAGAAACTGGTGCCACTTGGAATCGCGTTGGTGACAAAAATGTTGCCGACAAGCTTGGCGCAGAGGGTTCGAAGGTGGCAAACGAATCAGCATATATCGGCGCATAAAGTTGTAAGTCGGGTTGAAGCCTGGTGTGTGTGAGGGATTCCTACCGTCGACATTTGTTCCTCGAGATCGTAATATGGCTACGTTAGGAGGACTGTGTCGGGCGAACCAGTGGTCGCTAAGGGACGTGGGTGGTACCAAACGAATCGTCGCTTCGTGACGCACATGTAGCCGAAATTGACCAGAGCAATTTCTCGATATTATATGTGAAACAAACTTAGCTAATGCTATTATTTGTTACCGCATTCTCGAATCATTCGCATATCTTTTTTTTTGCTACGGAATCTTTGTGCGGCTAAAATGCACTGGGTTCAAACCCGGCGGCGGTCGCCGTGTTTCGATGGGGGCGAAACGCAAAAGGCGCCCGTATGCTGTGCGATGTCAGTGCGTGTTAAAGATTCCCTGGTTGTCAAAATTATTGCTGAGACCTCCACTACGCCACCTATTTCTTCTTTCAGTGCCTCTTTTATCCCTTCCCTTGCGGCGCGGTTCGGTCCTCCACCGATATGTGAGTTACTGTGTCATTTTCATTCTTCCAAACCATTTTTTTCCGAACCAGCACGTTACTCAATGCTACCAGGCCTTTGTAAGCTTGTTAACAGAACGCGGAGGTGCTTGCGCAGGGCGCGGGACAGTTGCCTTATTTCATTACCGGGCGGCGGTGAAGGTAGAACGCATCCCCTGCGGGCGAGGAAGAAGAAGGAACAGCCAGCAGTGCGAAGCCACAATGTGGTCAGTATTTGCTGGCGGTTGTAACGTGTGAAACATTTGTGAAACGCTCTGCCCCTGTAGCACAGCTGCCACGCTGGGTACCGTTCCGCAAAGGGTAACGATTACACGGGAAAAAAGGGATTTCAAATTTACAAACGCCAATGTATGGTCAGGAATTGTTGCCGCCAACCCGTGGGTTTTTGTAAGAACTATGGGGACATTTTAAGGTTTTTGATGTTTTGTCAAGGCCTATGACATGTGTGTCCGCGAGGACTGGGACAATATTGTGCTTGGTGCCGGCCCCGTTGTGTTGAGTGTTTTTTGGTGGTGTGGCATCGTTCTAAAGAGCTATGTGGCACACTAGACAAGGATTTCTCACGCTCCTCAGCGCCTCGTTCCCCATAAACGCCACTCATGACCTCTAGCTACCCCGTGGGAACCAGAAGCCCGACTCATCCGGTGGGCCTCCCCTCGTCTCCCCTGCGCGCCTCGTGTCGGCCTCCCTTGCGTTTTCGAAATGGATATTGATATTACATACGATTGGCTAAACGCCCCGTGTAAGTAGATTAACAGTAATGGTTAAAAACTTAGACAGTCAATATCTCTTAACCAGCATACAACTCAGCACGCCTTAGCTGCATTCTGATGCGCTAAGCCGCAGACAGTGCTATAGCGAAAAAAGCGTTCGCCTGAATTTAAAAAGCCTAATGTTAAAAATTGCAAAACGTCCTAGGTGAAAAAGCCGGTATTCTCGAACAGCCTCGGGTCAGAATGCAGCTTTACGCTCGGTGAATTTGCGACTCGTTCTGTACCAGTGAGCAGCCATCATGGCTAGGTCGAGAAGGTTTCGTCATGAAGCTTGAGCCTTTGAGCGTGCACTAAGGCAGCGCACTTTTCGCTGTGCCATTTCTGGCGTCAAGGCAAAGTAGAAGGTGTGTCGCACACGAAGGGCTACTAGGGAAAGCGCAAGTGGCGCACTCATTAATCAATCAATCAATCAATCAATCAATACTTTATTCAACGTCATCAGGATGTTGGGTGCGCCGGCAAAAAGCCAGTGATGAGGCTTGACGAGGCCGACGCACCCTACAGAGGCAGTTTGGTAGTGACACACATAAACAACAAAAGAAAGAAAGAAACCAAGTTGATACAGAGAAGATCATGGATTAACATTCCAACATTTAGGGCATGAGGTAGTACAGTTATCAATCAGTTGTTCGTCAACTCTGATTCATCATTTAATAAATGTGGGAGAGTGAACCGCAACATTTGACAGCCATAATTTGTGCGCGTCCTAGGTAACAACCATTTCAAACTTGTTCTATTTGAATACATAGAATGTTTACACTGTAATCTTGACAGCTGTAACATAAAACAGGTGTTTTTAATGACGCTTGCCCTGTATCGTTTGCGAAGTAATGTTTTGTATAACTGAGGAAGTGGGATGATGCCTAGTTCTTCACAAATTGGTGCAGAATGTTCGAGTCGAGGAGCGTTCACAATATTTCTAACAGCTTTCTTTTGTAAACGATGCAAGCGGTTGATGTTAGTGAAAGATGTGGTACCCCAGACCAGTAAACAGTAATCAACAACAGAAGAAAAAAGTGCGTTATACAGCATTTGCTTTATATGCTTTGGCATAAAATATCGCAGTCGACATAAAATGCCAACGGCCTTAGACAGTTTGTTAGCCACAAGGTCAACGTGATCGTTCCAAGTCAAATTTTCATTAAAAAGAACACCAAGACTTTTGACAGTTGGAACTAACTGAATGGATGATGATCCCATCCTAAGAAAAAGTGGTGGCAATAAAGTCAGTTTATTGCGAGGTCTAAAAAGCACTGCTTTTGTTTTTTCAGTGTTTATGTTTAAGGAGTTAATTTTGGACCATTCATGTAGAGAGTGTAAGCAATCTGCTGCTTGTTGCTCAAGATCTACCAAGTTTGCGGCTCTGAAAAATAAGAAAGTGTCGTCTGCGTAAATGACATAACTTGGATGATTGCTTATGCAGACGATGTCATTGATGTAAAGGAGGAAAAGCAGGGGCCCCAGTATACTACCATGTGGAACGCCTGAAAAGATATGCAAGGCGTCTGATAAACAGTTGTTTATTATCACCTGTTGCACACGAAAGCCTAGATAAGATTGAATTATTTGAAGAAACTTGCCGCGGAAACCATAGTGCGCGAGCTTAGCTAACATTATTTTATGATTGATGCGATCGAAAGCTTTAGAAAAATCGACGAAAATTCCTAGCGTAAGTAGTTTCAGCTCAAATGATTCTAAAATAAGTTCTGGTGGTGTTTTTACTGCGGAAGCACTACTTCACAAAGGCTAACCCGCTCACCGAGTTTTTGTGAAGCTTCACTTTGAGGAGATCTTGGGAAAACCTAGCATACCGACAGCCCATGCAGAAGTAAAGTAAATATTCCTGCGACTGGTTCTCTAACACGCACCAGCACGAACAGATCATCTTCGCTGGCCACCTTACGAGGACCCAATGCTGTCGCCGCAGCCGATCTTGCCTTTTGTTAAACCGCCACACATTCTCGTGCAGTTCGCTGCAGATCGTAGTCTTCATCACTTTCCTCTACAACGCGAACAGATAAAATTAGCTTAACTCCATCAGAGCTTAACCTTAGTCGAATGTTGTCGCCACATGTGTTGAGGACACAGCGACGCAAAATAACGAGTCAACCAGGCTAAACACATGCTTTCGCACGTCTTCTCGGTTTAACTACCTTAATACTTTACCACTTTTTTATTTCAATTCTTGCCAGGCTTCAATCGGCGAGGTATAGGCCAACTCTGACCTCGCGGGGAGTCCCTATGGTTACGTCTGAAACTCTCAGCTACAGCAACTAAATGTTAATTAGTGTAGTGCTGTCCTGTATGCACGCCTTTCGTTTAAAGTTATGCACAATTTTAAAA
Organism: Amblyomma americanum; assembly: GCF_052857255.1. NCBI lineage: Eukaryota > Metazoa > Arthropoda > Arachnida > Ixodida > Ixodidae > Amblyomma > Amblyomma americanum. The sequence continues at coordinate 132,925,889 of NC_135498.1, read as the reverse complement.
TAAATATCAGGTTTCTCCGAAGTAACTGTCTGCCCATCATTAACCAGTAAAGATAAAAAGCCGTCTCGTGACTCTTGCATTGCCTAGTCACGTTTACATGACACACATGAATGGGCCTGTTTGTTTGATTAATCTAAGTAACTGAGCTATAGTTTTGTGCCCATAAATGACCATGAGCCCTGATCGAACTTCGGTTTGCGGCTAAATATGACTTCAACTCTGCGTTCCAGGTGTTCGTTCTCGGCGTGACTGCAAAAAAGGTGCCTTTGTTCGAATGCACACAAAACTTTGAGCTCTTCTTTCCTCGGGCCGTTAGCTGTCATCCGGAGTTTGAGTTGCTCATTTCTAAATGGTTAAATTATGCGTGATGACTTAGTGTGTATGAATAATATTAATATATTTGACCAGAAGACGCCCCACGCCATTCTGGTCAAACTTGTGGGCGTCAAGGACAAGAAATCTAGACTTGTTAGTTGATTGCGCTGCGCTTTGGCCAAGCACATCTAAAAACCGTGATCCACTGTGGCCTCGGCAGCGAGACACCGTCATTTTATGACATTGTGACATGCATGGTCGTTTTTGGCCTGTGTAGAACGGACTAGAAAATTCCTTCGCCTCAAAACTGACCAAATGCTGGTTTTTATTTTAATCACTGAAAATAGAAAGAACGATGACCCTGAGTGACATCAACAGACCATAACTATTAGTTTATGCAGCAAATTAATGGCATATATAGCGAAGGCATTGACCGTTCTTTCACACCGTGTTGATAATGTTTGTGATTTTCTGATCTGAAATTCCATCCCAGAGTTCCGTGAGGGAGATGAAAAATCGCTACGCCAAACCGTTTGGGGCAAAATTTGCACTTTGGAATGTGGTTTCACCCGTTTTTATGCTTGGCCATCGACATGCGGGCTTCCGAGTTCCATCTAAACATAAAGCTTGCGAAGTGGATACTTTACGACGTAGGACTGAAGGTTCAGGTCACCAATATCACCCCTATTACTCACTTCTCTGCACCGCAGTTTCACCGAGATACAATACTGAAAACTTGCCCGTACACGTTTGCTCTCGAAACAAGGCTTGCATAAAGGACTCACAAACACCAGTTATCATAATCATTGAAACTCGAGCGCATAAAATTGGTGAAAGAGTCACGAGAACGGCATGATGTTGTGCGTAAGATAAAATACATAAATGAAGAGCACAAGCAAGCGCTGAAAAGGAAGAACGACATGTGCTGGTGATAGCCTGCTGTGGAATTCTAGCAGATATTAAATGAATTCGTCTAAATTTACGTGAAATGTTTTGCCTGAGGTGCAGACAGGTTCCATTCTTCATTTCGCATGTATGAGAGCAAAAGTTCATCTGGTGTAGGTAGTTACAAAGCCCATATTATTGCCTGCATGTAGCATTATAAAAACACTCAAAATCTAGCGTGTAAGTTTGATATTTTAGTCAGATTAGCAAGTACCAACGTAAGCACAGACGTAGCAAACTGTAGGTGGTAGCAGATTAAGCACAAAAAGGGAGGTTTGTAGTCGCTGAAAGCAAAAGCCTCTGAACGCCACTAAAGAACCAGGAAGCTAAAAGATGTGCGAACCTGCCCTGCCTCCGTTCTCATTTTTTTAATTCTGCTTTTAAAGCCCTGATTTTTCGTTAGCAATGTGTTTAAATTGAAGCTATTTCTGCTGCCCCTAAGAATGCACAGAAATTTGTGCCAAAAATCTTTGACAAACATAACGCAGCGTTTTCGGCAGTCTACTTACAGATGCCAGGCTTAGACTTGGTAGTGGCTCTCTGCTGAGTTAAATGCCAAGCTGGATCCGGAATGCGCGTCAACTCTAGCCAGCCTGTCATAAACGTAATTGCTGCCGGCAGACGACATACAAGTCAGAAATAGAGCAGAAAAAAGTTTTCCACTTGCTTTGACAACTCGCGTCTATCAGTCTGCAATCTCGTGAACGCAATCTAGAAATACACAGAAATTTTCAAATGCTCCAAGTCGCACAGCAACAAATAAGCGCTAAAGTTAGACTGCCAAGACCACGCCTGTGGCAACCGAGCACAGCCGATTCACATGAGTGCCTGAGACAACATTCAGGGCAATATTATAACAATATGTTTTCCCGCTTTTCTTACATCCCAAATAATAACAAGAGAGTGGTATACCCGCTGCAGACGGGGAATTAGATGCCAAGCATAGCGCACGAATGCGTCATACGATAAGAAATAATTAAACTGAGGTAAGTCAACAATGGCCACGTTTTGGTGAGTTGATTTTTCATGCTGAGCGTAGAAGCGCAAAAAGACAAGTACACAGAATAAGACAAAAAGCACGAGCGCCTATACTTCCAACTGATTTTATTTCATGCAAGAAGAATTTTATACTCTCAATATTGCCTGCGCATGTTTACAAGGCATTACCACAGAGTGGTGAAATAAAATCAGTTGGAAGCAAACGCTCGTGTTGTCTGTCTTAATCTGTGTCCTTGTTTTTTTTTTGCGCTTTTACATTCAACATGGTAACTCAACACCGAGAAAGCTAGGCTAAAGTAATATGCCGCCGTCTCCTGCCGCGTCCTGGCAGCGCTGTAGCGCTTTAGAAATGCGCAGCCAACGCACTCACGCCGAAAGAATGTGACGCGGCTGAGTCATTCGCTTGCAGTGTCACGTTTAAGCTAAAGGTGGAAGGTATGCGTCATAAATCTGCCGTTGAAGTGAAATGCGGCACAGTAACAGAGGACGGTGGAAGATTTCAAAGTGTGATGCGAGCAACAGGTAGACATCGGTTAGGTTTATTTGGTGGAGACACCAACGGGAAAGCCAGAAAAACCCATTTGCAGCAGGCAGCTACAGTGGGTTGCTCTTGCCGAACCCGAGCAGAGAAAACCTTGAAAACTCACTCGACATGAATGGCTCGGCCGGTTAAATGAGGAATTTCTCCCAAGAGCGCACTAATAGGAGAAAAGTAAAAAAAAATAAACGAGTTTTTTGATACTGAGATCCAAATTTGCCTCGACATATCAACTTGTGTCCAGCCCACCGCAGCCAGCTTGAAACACACGCACGGCCCAGACTAGAGCGCAGACGTGCTCACTTATGTAAAATAAAGCACCAGTGGGCACATGTGCTTTGCGGTTTATGCAACTCGTGTGCCCTAAGCCGCATCTGTGAAATTCACCAGTCGGAATGCTTATGCCGTAGTACAGCGGGAATGCGAGTCCAGTTGTGCCACTGAATTTGAACGGCTCTTATGCGCGGGAACAGGCCATGTTGCGGATTGTCGAGGGTCTGTTTTATAAACTCACTATGCGGCGTCTCTGACTCTGTTACACAGCTCTGATATTTGTTCAGTTGGCGCAAAAGAAAACGCGTGTAATCTCAATGGCTCTCAACTCGCGCTCTATTAAATGTTTACATGTCTCTGCCTTCGCTTGTTTGGAGCATCGCTTGCTCTTTTTAGCTCTTTCAGATTTGAGTTTCAGCTTTTTTTCTGAGCCACCTAAGTTCTTATAGCTTCTCTAGCATGATGACAAACGCAACTGATGTGATTGCTAGCTATTATAGGTGAGCCGAATGAGCTGTTTTATGGCTAATATCAACCCCCATTCGACAATACTTTTCTTTTTGAAAATTGTTGACGGATATTGTGCAGATACCACCTAGATTTCAGCATATTTTATGCAGAAGGCATTTCAGGGCTATCTCCCTAACCTTTCAGCTGAATTATCAGAAGTATAAGAAAATGTCCACTGTTGACTTATTCCAGTTGTGAAAAAAAAATGAGACACTGAGCATGCCCAGGTGGCCGCCTATAGCATCGCAATGCGCGACCCTGATGCATGCCTCTGATATACGGTGCAATGTGCCGCCTTGCGAGTCATATATACAGCAGCCATTAACGCTGCTTTACCAAGAAAAAGGGTTGCTCCACACATTTCCGCACCTTTAAAAAATAATATACATCATGCAAAGGCCATGAGATTTTGTTTACTGACTACGTTGTAAACTTGTTATTCTTAAATATCAGTATGCCAGGAACCGGGTCGCACCCTCCAAGATGCATGCCCGCGAAAATTATCTGGTGGCCAAGGCGTAGACAGAAAAAAAGGCAGAGGAGCTCTCTTTTTCTGCCCCTCCAAAATAACGTACTATCTGTGCATTTTGTAGTGGAGCAACGGTGTCCAGAGCGCTACGGATCCCGATGAAACGTAGCGTAACCGAGTGCGCGGTGAAAGAGTTAATGTATTTACACGTGCAATAGCAATCGCCAGCAATGTCGTTGCACTCTGGTTTATGTGTAAAATCAACCGCTAAACATGCGGCATGTCTTCTGTATATCCGCTAAATATGTATACCAGCAAACCAAAATCGACGCGTCATTTAGCAGGATACTCGCATGCTTTTTCTATCGCTGAACATCGAAAGGGCACAAAAGCCGGCTCAGTGTTCTTTAGGAATGTGTGACGCCTCAAATTCTCCGAACGGGGACGTGTAATGGACCGCGCTGACAGCGATATTCAAGTGACAGGCCGTCAGCCAAATGGCAGCGAATGAAACACGCTAAGTGCGTTTTTTAAAGAACATTTTTTTGGTTCCTACCGGCATTCCTATTGCATAAGTGAGCGCTTTCGTTGTGACTCACTTCTTTCTCCTGTCATTGACAATAGGAATCACCTTGGATGCAATGTGCACCTCTCCACTTTTCCGCCATGAACCCACTGTTACGATATTGGCTCGATTTCAGGCATTGCGCTCTCGATGCTACTGAGGGTTGTCTTGGGTCTCGAAAAAACGAGTATTTTCTCGCTTTTTCAAGGAAACACAGTGTGAGACAAAAGCGATTTTAGTAATTGGGCATATCAATGGTACTTCAGATGCCGTGAACCGCTCTCATTTTTGTGACCATGCTGCTATTCATGCCTTTGTCAATGTAAGCTCAGGGGCTGCGGCACAAGTTCTTTTAACGCTGTTTACGACAACATTAGTATGATAAACATATTTTGAAATTTGTGTACATATCAGTGTAACACGTCAAAACTTTGTGTTGAAAATTAAGGAAAGACCTGGTTTCTCATGCATTAAGTGTGCTGCTCACTACGCCACATCGTTGACTCCCCAACATGGTCATGTTGAATCGTTGCTTAAAGGTGCAATAACCTTCTTGGATACATTACAGAAAACGACGGATGAGATCAAAAGTAAAATTCTTGTACTGAATATACCGAGCACAATCTCGCTAGGTAAGTGCACTGATATGTTTTTTTTCTTCTTGGAGTGCACATACTGCGACACACGCACCCACTCTTTCAGGTAAATGGAATGGCAGGCTGTCTAAAACGGAGACAAGCGGGCTTGTGCGAACTCACTGAGTTCATTGAACAAACTCATCCAGACAAGCAGAAAGGAACTCGTCGATTGGCACAGGAGCGAAGGCAAACATCTGCCGTTGGAGTCAGAATGCCCATCCATCTCGGCCGCCTTAGGGCATCCCCTAAGGACACTGCCCAAATACATCTCTCCTTAACAAGTGGCCCCATACACGAGGCCAAAGAGATTCGAATACTCGGGGTCTTCATCCACAGCCAAAGAAGAGTAGACACAACATTGCACAAACTCCGCAAAGTTGGAGACCAAGTAGGCCGTATGGTCCGTCGCGTCTCCAACAAGAGAGGGGGTTTGCGAAGCAGGGATGCTGTGCGGCTGGCCCATGTTTCGTAATCGGCCGAATCCTCTATTCGGTCCCTTATCTACCCTTGCGGAAACACGACGAAGACAAAGTTGAGGTAATACTCCGCAAAATGATGAAAGGGCACTAGACCTTCCTGTGTCCACCTCCAATGCGAGGCTTCTTGCATTGGGAGTGGTGAACACTTTTCAGGAACTCAAGGAAGCCCATCTCACAAATCAATACACGAGGCTAGCCCAAACGAAGTCGGGTCGGCACTTGCTAGCCCACCTTCACATCCAACATGATTTTCACATTCAGGAGCGGGTCCGAGTGCCCGAACTCTGGAGACGCGCCGTCAGAGTTCGACCCCTCCCCACTAATATGGACAAGGAGTATCATAGTGGTCGTCGTCAAGCTAGGGCGGAAGCCTTAGCGCACCACTATGGCAACAAACATGGTGTCTTTTACGTAGATGTAGCTGGGCCTAGCCACGGGGGGTGGTACACGGCCGCGGTCATACATCAAGAAATACAGGTGGATGGGCTTTCCTTTCGAGCCCCAGGCACAACACAAGCTTAAGAGGTTGCCATCGCCCTAGCTGCTTCTGATTCAAAATCCAAACACATAATAACAGACTCGCGTTCGGCATGTCGCAATTATGAGGCTGGCTGGATAACTCCACTAGCTGTACGAATACTAAGGAACTGCAGCCGGGATACCGATCCTACACCCCGCTGCCTGGTTTGGACTCCGGGCCATCAGGGCCTAGCAGGAAACGAAGCTTCACACGCGGCGGCCCGAGCACTCATTCACCTGGCGTTCCCATTGGCTCCTGAGCACCTGGAACCTGAAGGTAGCTACTTACTCTCCTTCAAAGCTATCACATCCTATTATAAGGATAGGCATCGCCTCTACCCGGCCCCTGCAAAGGGACTGGGGAAAGCAAACGAACGCGTTCTACTCCGATTATTCACGAACACAATGCTGTGCCCGGCAGTACTAAAACACTTCGATCCCGCGTTCACTGGCAGGTGCAAACACTGTGGGGAGGTGGCTGACACCTACCACATGGTTTGGGCTTGCCAGCGCAACTCAGCTCTCTCCCCCCACCCCAACCCTACCAGAGAGAAATGGGAGACGGCCCTGCTTGGCTGTGCGGACCTTCAGTCCCAAAAGGCTTTGGTCAAGAGGGCTAAGCTGGCGGCTTCGACCAATGGGGTCCCGGAATAAGGACTCCACCCATTGCGGGGCTCTTTAAAGAACCTCACCTCTTTCATTAAATAAAGGCTTTTCACCACCACCCTCAACTTGAGTGTGGCGACGAAGTTTTGTGACAAGACGCCTAAAATAACAGCCACAATATTTGAAGTCACGTAATTTGCAGCGGCTTGCTGAAACCTGTGAACAGTAACGTAGTCGGATATGATGTCGCAAACTGACGACGCCGCGTACTGCTGGTGGCTGGCAGCCAACATAAAAACACAAATATAGGCTTCACGGCAAAATACACCTAATTTTTTGCCAAAATTCGAATGATTTTTCATCTTAGGGAAATACAGGGCAAATGTACTCACCGGAGTCATGCTCTCTCTTGATAACTTGCTCAGCTTCGCCCCTCTTCTAATGTGCAATTGTGCTGACGAGGGTTGGGTTTATGGACCTGTATTTTGAACCTGTACGAACTCTTACATGCACACTCTTGATATCGATTCAAAACAAATATATTTAGTATATAGTAAATCCAGGGCTCAATGGTGACAAGTTGTTAGTTTTCGGATGGAAAACTCTGATAGGTATTTTTTACATGTCCACAAAAACTTTGCAAGAAATTGTGTAAAGTATATTTAGAAAGTAATACTAAAACACCAGGATTGATGATATATACGTGACCGGAATCATTGGAGTAATTTCATACTATGAAGATGCACGTGACGCATGAAATCCTGATAGATAGATAAAGAGGGGGGGGGGTAGAAAGGTAGGGATGTTAACCAGAAAGGCTTCCGGTTGGCTACCCTGCGCTGGGGAAGGGAATAAGAAAATTTAAAAAAGAGAAGTTTGAAGGAACGGGAAACACAGTCACTATCTGTCAATCAAGGCTGTCATTCGTGATAAAACAAAACAGTCGACTGTTGTGGCCACGGACCGAGGATCTTGTCCTCTCTGAAAGGGCGAGGATCAAGTCGGTCCAGAGCACAACGCTGCTTACGTCTTTCGTTCACTAACACAGGGCACTCAAACAGGAGATGACTCATTGTCTTGTCGCAGACGCAGTTTACACAAGAAGGGCTGTCGGCCATCCTGATCCGGAATTCATAGTGATTTGTGAAGGCAACGCCGAGCCATTGACGGCAGAGTAATGTAGCTTTGCGACGCGCTGTGTCAAATGGAAGATGAAGACGCAGTCCAGGGTCAAATGACCTGAGGCGACGGTTGCATAACTCTCCCGTATTCTATGCTGAAAGTGTGAGCTCCAGCCTCAAAGAACGAAGCCCACATGCTGCGTCAGCTCTCGTTACAGGGATATTGACTGAAATCCCGTCGTTGTGGGCAGAACGGGCAGCTTCGTCTGCCTGGTGATTTTCATTAATAGCGCAGTGTCCTGGCAGCCACTGGAAAACTGTCTCGTACTTTCAATGTGGAGTCTTGGTACAGCTTGCGGATTTCTGCAACGAGTTGTTCGTGTGACCCGCGTCAAAGTGCAGCTTGCACGCCTTGAAGGGCTGCCTTAGAGTAGATGAAAACTGTCCAGTCATGTGGAGATTCCTGACTGATGAACTGAACTGCAGCCCGTAGGGCAGCTAGTTCCGCACCAGCTGAATAGGGGATATAGGTAGTTCTCCCCTTCATTACGATACACCTTGCCGGTATCACCACAGACCCAGCGGAACCCCCTCTGTAATGGCAGAACCCTGAGGGTAAAATAAATGAACTTGAATGGATTTGTTGAGTTCACTTAGTCATCTGTGTATACATATATGCGGTGACTATGGTTAAAATGCAGATGATCCAATGTAATTTGGTTGATTTAGAGAAAACCTAGCGCAAAAACATGCAACCACAAAGACAGAACCGACGAGACAATAGGGCTTGTGTCTCGTCTGTTCTGTCTTTGTGGTTGCATGTTTTTGCGCTAGGTTTTCTCTAAATCAAGTATGCACCAACTAGCCCAAAAAGAGGTGTTAATGCAATTTGGTTGAGAGCAGGCAATGATAAACCATATTTCTTAGTACCTCCCGGAATACAGAGGTGTACCCGAGGTTCATGCAGACTCCATATGGGTGAGCATTGTCTTGAAGCAGGGGTGAACTGCGCAGGATGATAGGCACGAAGAGCTTCAAATATTTTTGCAAATGCAGTATGCGGTCTGAGCTCTAGGAGAGCTTCAAGATGATGACTCGGAACTCGTGTGAGGTGGCAAATGTGCGTTCTCATGGTTTCAAATAAATGTATGTAGTAACAGGATGTTCCAAAGGCGACAAGAACAGCGGCTGCTGTTGAGGCACATTTCGGCCGTCCAAGGCAGATTCGTAGAGCTTGCGCTTGTACACTTTGAAGTGTCTGGATATTTTTCTTTCTAATATTGCTTAAAATTGGAAAGCTGTACCGCATGTAGCCCAGCAACAACGAACAATGCTACTGATGCATCGAGTACAGAGATGCGCCCCAGGACTTTCAATCGAGGAAGGAGAGGATATGAACAATCGCTGTTAGTCTCTTTCTGATGTCGTACAGATGGGGACTCCACGAGAGGTTCCTATCGACAACAATGCCATAGAAGCGGCGTCTTTTCTCATAAGAAATGGCGTTGCCATTAATATATATGCGGTAACTTGCCATTTCTTTGCGTATGAACGCCAGGATGGAACATTTCTCAGTCGAAATATTTAGGCCGTGCTGACGAAGGTAAAACGGCAGTATCGTTGCCGGCTTTTGTATTCTTGCACGAACTTGGGGATGGGTCATGCTTGATGCCCATATACAGATATCATGGGCATATATTGAGATCTGAATAGATCGCGGCAATGAGTCAACTAGGCCGAAGAGAGCAGGGTTCAAGAGAGTTGGGCTCCACAGTGGTTGGTCTGTCTTCAGTCTGGACAAAACACGACCTCTCTACCAAATAGCTGCGTATCCAGCTGAACATGCGGCCTCCAATCTCAGCAGCTTATAATGCGTTTAAAATGACCTGATGTGTTACGTTGTCGTAGGCGCCCTTGATGTCCAAGAACAGCGCCACGGTCAATCTTTTCAAATTTTTTTGACGCTGGACGGATCACACAAGGTCAACCACACTGTCGATAGAAGAGCAGCCGCTTCGAAGCCCAAATATAAATCCTGTGTAGATGTGGTATCGCTCTATGCACCATTCCAGGCGTTTTAACAACATTATTTCCATGACTTTCCCGACACAGCTGGAGAGTGCAATTGGGCGGTATGCTGAAATGTCGAGTGGGGATTTTCCCGGTTTAAGAAGGGGAACCAGACGACTGGTCTTCCATTCATTAGGAACTGTGCCGTCACAGCATGAATTTTTGTACGTATCCAAACAAAACCCGGCGAGCATCTTGGCCAAGGTTGGCAAGTGCGGAGTTTGTCACACCATCGGGCCCCAGCGATGATGACCTTCTACAACAAGCCGGTGAAGCGTCAAGTTCCTCTACAGAGAACAGGCGATCCATTCGTGAATTGCGCGAGGGGAAAACATCACTTCAGTGCAACGTTGTGGGTGGGTTTGGTTGGCCTGTTATTGTTGCGCAAAATTCTTTTGCTACCGTGACCTCGCGGCGTTGTTATGAATCGCATAGAATTGGAACTGGTGGTGCTCTTGTGGGGACGTGCGGAGGCCACAGATTGCATCCCAAAGGCATGACAAAGGTTTTCTTAGGTCAACTACATTGAAAAATGACCTCCAACGTTGTGTCTGCAAGGCATGAATTTTTCGCTGAAGATTCTTCTCTAGGCGTCTTCGATCTCTGAGGTCTAAGTGCGAATTTGTGCGTCGGTACCTGCGCTCTCCCCGGCGCCGTAGTGCAAGCAGTCGTTGTAATTCGATGTCGAACGCAGTGTACATTGCTGCAGGGTTATACCCGCACGTTGAGTTCTCCATGGCCTCGGTAATTTTTTGTTCAGGACCTGTCGAGATTCCTTCCGTACAAGCATCCTTCATACGTGCTTTAAAAGCTGTCCAATCAATGCGCCGCATACGTGTGGCTCAGCGGGACTTGAAATGGCCAGTAATAATCAGGTAGGTTGAGATATGATCGTTTCCATAGGTTTCTACATCCGAAAACCATCGGAGGTCGTTGGAAAGGCACCGCGAAACGAAAGTCAAATCGAAGGCAGCTGCTTTAGGTCACCCCACGAATATACGTCGGGGTTCTGTCATTAAGGCACTGGAGGCCGTTGTCAGAGGCGAAGGACACGTGTTTCCTTCCAGAAAGGTTTATCCTAATGCCTGCCCACATGGTGTGGTGATCATTGAAGTAACCTATAATCACGCACGCACTGGAGGTGGCTTGCATCAAATCACTGAATTATTTGACGTCAAAGCGCCTTGACGGTGTCATGTACCCAGCCACAAGCGTAAACGTGAGGTCAAGGCTCTTCACTGTGAGGCAAACGTACTGGTTGTCTTTGTGTGGGGGAACCGAATGTAGAAGATGACTTGGCTTGTTCTGCTGTGCGTGGGGAAGAAAATGCTTCATAACCGGATAATCTTAAAATATTGGGTAGATTCGGTTCACAGAGAACTAGAATGGGCTTGCGGTTTTCATAAACATAGCGTCGATTTTCTGAAACCCGGGACTGGAGTTCGCGGGAATTCCATTCAAAAATAAAAGCTTGCTTGGCTTTCTTCGGAAAAGATTCCGGGGGAGCCATACTTGTCTTCTAATGTAGAGCTGCAAGAACTGGATGTAGCGCATCCAGTAGTTGCAATGCGGTGTGTACTGGTGGAGTGCGCAAGGTGGAAAGCATAAGGTCCCGGTATTTTTCAAAGGTAGCGCAAATCCTCCTCTGATCGCCGTTTCCTCCTCGCCAGCGCACGTGTGTCGCGGTATTTCTACGCTCACTAATGGAGCCATTTTCCCCCGATAACGAAGGCCGCGCGGGTTATAGTCTCGTGTGAAGCCTCGCCCAATGGGAGAGCATAAAACGGCGAAAAAGTCAGGAGAAGGGTAAAAGTCGAGGACGAAATTCTGTTTTCCTATTTGAGCAATGGTTTGTTCTACTTTTGGTACATGCAGGGGCCTTAGGAAAGCAGAGCACGCATGACATTCATCAGTGACGTAAGCATTGCAATTTCTTGTATATCTTGGTCATGGTCCGATTCGTGCCTTCTGCCCGGATCAGTCGTAGGTGTTGCAGATATGGGGTGCGGTAACGTACCTGACGTCGTGCGCGGTCTAGGCTTTCGTATTGGTGGCCACGTAGTATCTGAGGCAGAAGGTCTTCTGTTACCAGACGCCAGGTTTTCATAATTTAGTGTGGTTGTTGGTGGAGGCCGACAAACTGCAGTGCCGCTTGGGGTCTTATTTTCAAAGGTGATTGTATCCTTCAACGACCTTCGGCGGCGCGAAAGACGTCGTCGCACCTTTGCAGCGACACCTGTGTGGGCGGAATGGTCTTGTACCATTTGCTTCACTACTGCTCTCTCACTCTTTAGGCGAGGGCAGTCCTTCTCTTGATGGCCAAATCCTCAAAAGGGACAAACTTATTCTGATCGGGTTAACAGTAGCAGCGTGGTAATTCGATATTTTTCTACAAAACAGAAAGCACGGATGTTCGAATTTTGGAATTTCCATTAAACATGTCCTAGCTTAACTCCTATCCTCAAAATATGAATTTCCTTCCCATGGAGTATGTATGAAACACGGTCATCAATTTTTTTTTCAATACGTGACGAGGTACAAAAATACACCACCTGGCTTCATTTCGTTCTGAGACCGGAATAAATGTTGCTTAACTCCCCATGTGAGCTTATTCAATGTCCGCTCACCCAACTTATCTACTTAAAGTTGTTCCCACACTGCATACGCGTAATTATGAAAAAAAGGGAGCTAGCTTAACAAACGAATGACTGTATTCTTCGTGCTCCTTCAAACAGCTCAGAATGCTTTTCACGGTATTGACAGCCTGGCCCATGCAGTTTGCGTTGACTGTTGCATAACCGCTCCGCTATACCCGTACGACCAAGTTACTTGAAGATATACAAATTACCTACTCGAAGCTGAATGTTGTCCTTGTTCGAGTCGGTACGCTTTTCCGATATCTGCAGCGCTACCAATTAAGCAGGCCGCTTCAAAATCCCAGTGCGGATCACCTACTCAGTGTTGTCCCGGTATCATCCGGGTTCGTAAAACTTGCCGTATTGTTCGTTTGCATTTCTCGAATGCCAGCTTGGCTCCAGATTTGTCTTGACGTTAATTTTCACGGGTGGTCATTGTTTTATTATAAAACATACTTTTCATACCAAGCTATTAGACAAAATACAGGACTGAAATAAGCAGTGCAAGAGAATTTTGAACTGACATTCAATATGTGAGAGAATGCGCGAAACGTCCTCCACCGCAATTTTGTAGCGAAAGCTACATTGGCCGCGAACTCGCAGTCTCACCGTGGTCGCAGCGCACCACGTGACGAACCACGTGACTGGTCACGTGAGCAACCTCGTGATGAACCACGTGGCCAGCCACGGCGCCGCGCCGCTGGCAACTGCTCCGCACCGCGTGGCCCATGACGTGGTCGGTGGCGGGAACCATTAATACCCTCGCACACTCATTGAATAAAAAACAAACCTGTATCAAGGCTGGGAATCGAGCTAGGGCCTTTGGCGTTTGAGGCGGAGACGCTGCCACTCCGCCACGACGGCTCGAAGTTTAATCATGAATAAAGGCGCGCGCATTGAATGCGCGCATTTCATATATTAACTCTTCCGAGCTAGATGTAGGCGCGCTTTCGATACGTATATTTTGGCCTAACAGAGCTAGGCCATCATCAATTTTTATTCTTCTAGTTGTTTCACTCTCATGTCTTGGATCAGCGGTTACTACCCGGCCTAAGTAGACGTATTCGCTTACCGCTCACAGCACCTCGCTATCAATTGCAAACTGCATCTTCCATCCGAGACTGTTGGGCATTATTTGGTTTTATGCATGTAAGTTTTGGGTCCGCCTTTCTGCTTCACCTGTCTAACTCATTGATAATGCTTTGCAGCCCTCTTGATTGACTTACAAAAGCAATGTGTCAGCGAATCGCACATTACTAAGGTATTATTTATTAACTCTTGTCACAAAATTCAGCGCATATTCAGAAAACAGGCGCACTGCGGAAGCAATCTATCTTTCGCGTGCCGTTAGAACAGTGGAGAAATAAAACCGGGAAAGTGCCTAACCTTGTGTGAGTTGCTTACCTTTGCACTTTGCTCGCCAGCGCGGCGCCAAACGAAGCATCTCCGTGAGCGTCGTCGATTATTTGAGAAATTCTGAGTGAATTCTACTGATTTCTGACGGAGAAGGCTTAGCCTTGAGCGCGGTCAGTAATGATCTCACCCCGTTTCTCACACGTCGGCGGCGGTGCACCGCCAGAAGGATCTAGGAGGTTCTGAAAGCCGGTCTCTGCGCCTGACCAATGGGGACACACACCCCCGGCGCGAGAATGAAGAGGAAATTGTACAGTTGATACTGCATGTGAGCGCTTGCGCTGCCCTGAAGAACGAACAGATGTGGAACGTGACTTTATAGGAAGGGCGTAGTCGCTGTCATCTATCTTGAGCCGCCGTTCAAGCTTCAGAGAAGCGCACCCTCTTGACTCCGGAGTCAACACCACTCTCCCAGCCACGGCCCAAGGAGGCGGTGTGCGCCAGCCTGCAGGACGGCTCCGCGATACCCTCTGGTCGTCTGACTGTTGTATTTGTACATCTTATGTCCAAGGCTTTTGGCTGCACTTCTGTCTCTATCGAGTGTTAATTTGGAAGAGTTTCATTGTATTGTAAATCACTTTGTATGTGCTCTTACGTGTGACTTTGAAATCCTCGGCATGTCTTTGCTTTTTAAAGTTTTTTTGGGTTGTGAACCTTTGGCTGCGACCCGTTCTAAGGCTTGCGACCGGCGGAAGTTGGGCACCAAACAACAAACCCTCCTGTCACTTCGTAGCTGGTTTTTGACTGAGCCTGCCACACTGAGTCAAGGGCATCTCCTTTGAGACCGAGACCGCTGCACCCGCGCCCCTTCGCCCCCACCACTCGCTAGGGATGTAAGAAAGCGCACGCATAAGTGGGCTAAATGGTGACAACTCTTATCCTCAAGTGTTCCGAATCCAGGCCTCTGAATACCACCTGCAAACAGGCGGTGAATACCGTTGGCTAGATCCTGTCTGCTAGCCTGACACCCCAGTTTAATGAAATTTTATTGCTGACCGTATATAGGGACATTTTGAGAACAACAGCACTCGCAGACAATTGACGAGAACAACTGCGCTCACTAACAACTTTATTTCGGAAACGTCGCTGATCCGCACCTTTAATACAGAAAGTAACCGTAGGGAGTGATACGCATGCGCGAAGTTGAGTTGTTAGCGCAGTTGTGTGTCCTTCTTGTTCTCGAACCTTGTCTGCGAGCGCTTTTTTTCTCATAATGTACCTCAACCAACTCGCCCAGCAACACACCTAGCTGTATAGAGGGCTATGGTAGCGGTGTAGCCGTTATAGAAATCTCCGAGCGTTTTAGACAAGGCTCTCCTACACCTTCATTCAGCAGTGCCTGCATGACTGCTGAGGATTCGACTGGTTCAAATACTTACTGGTAATTTATGAAGCCTATCTATAGGGGTTATTTATAATCTGCGCATTTCTCTGTCACCTGACTGATAGCGTGAATATGGTCTCTTATCTAGTATCCTTTACAAACCCCTGCCTCATCATTTGGTTGAATCAAGTCTCAGGCTGCTTTGGCTCTATTTGCGATTGCCTTAGTAAATACCCTATAGGCAACGGACAGTAAGCTCATTGCTCTGTAGTCTTTCAAGCCCATGGCATCTCGTTTCTTATGGATTAGGATTATGGCAGTGTTCTTCCAAGCTGCCGATACACTCGACGTCATAGGTCGAGGTCTTAATGCATTCAGTATATAGGGTGGCAAGTTGTTCTAGCATAATCTCCCCTCCGTCCTTAAACAGATCTGTTGTTACCTGATCCTCTCCAGTTACTTTTCCCATTTCCATTGCGCCTAAGGCTTTCTTCCTCTTTCGTTACCGGCGGGATGTCCCATTGCTGTGTGACACTTCCTATCTCATTTACGGCCTGATTACATAGGCTACTGTGTACATTTTTCTACATCTCTTCGCCCACTTTACCTAGCTTATATATATTGCTAATGACATTGCTCTTTTTGTCTGTTAATGAATATATCTGATTTTTGTCAACACGTAGCTCCCTTACTAGTGCTTTTAGACTGCCCCCGTTCTTTGGAACATGTTCGATCCTATACCTATTAAGCCTCCTATGTCAGTTACATTACGCTTATTTATAAACTTAAATTGCTCTGCCAGTTCCATTCACTGTGTAGATTCGATGCTTTCGTGCTTTCGCGTTTCCAAATTAGATCTTTCGTCCCCTGAGAGAGCTTGGCGGTATGCTGCCGGACTATCCGAGCGCCTATCTCTGCTGCGCACTACGTAATAATAGCTGCAAGATTATTGTTCGTAGATGGAACATTTTGGTCGCCGTCCTCAGTTAAATCCCAATATCTGTTCTGAAATGATGTCTTGAATTCCTCTGCTTTCCCTCTTGCCATTATTGGCCCTCCGCTCCACTAGTTCCTTCAGTTCCTAATTCAAGACTAGGCTAATATGAGACCTTGGCACCCTGTGGTCGCTACTGCGAACCCTTCCGAGAACCACGACATCCTGCTCGGTATCATAGTGAGCGCATAGTGTGAACTCTGTTTCGTTTTTAGTTTCACAACTGGGGCCCTTCCATTCGTCTTCTATTGTTTGGGAAAAAAAGGTATTCAGTATTCTTAAATTTTCTCCCCACCAACTGTACTAATTACTCTGCCCGGCTTTTCCAACAGCCTATGTCATAGTCGCCTACTGCCTGGTCTCCAGCCTGGTGTTTCCTACCTTAGCATTGAAGTCACCCGTCAGTACAGTGTACTGTGTTTTTACTTTGCTCATTGGCGATTGAATGTCTTCATAAAACCTTTCCACGATTTGGTCATCATGGATGGATGTAGGGGCTTAAATCTGTACCAGCAGCAGTTAGTACCTCCGAATAGGCCTAATTACGATGATTTCCACTTTCTCGTTAATACTATGGAATTACTGTATGTTGTCAACTATATCTCTATTGATGACTAATCCCACACCAAGTTCTCGTCTGTCCTCTAATCCACGATAGTGTAGCACGTGCCCACTCCTTAGCGCTGTAAACGCCTCCTTTGTCCTTCTAACCTCCCTTAGCTCTACGGCATTCTATTTAATACACGCTATTTCTCGGACAGCTATCTTAGACAAGCCTCAATGAATAAGGATCTAACGTTAAATGTTGCCCGGATCAGTTTCCAGTGGCGATCAAGGCGGCAAGCTGGGCTAGTTGGTGTGTCGTCATCAATTAAAAGAATAGCGCATGTGTCAAGAGCATGTGTCAAGAGAGCATCTGCCTGACATTTCTCTACCATAGACACTCCGCTCAGGTTATTCAGTGTTTCCGCACAGCTGAGGTAAAAATTTGGGTTCAGTTCTCACAGAATATCCCGTAAAAATGAGAAACATTCCCGTGGCAAAAAAATGGCGCTGGTTTAACGGAGTGAGAAACGCAAAGTGCGCCTGTTTTTGTCCTAGAGCAGAAACATGGGCTACACCTGTTGGCACGCAGGTGGACATTTGCACAGGTGGACATTATCTTTCACTGTAACTGATTTGCATGACCTTTTCAGTATGTATCGGCGTTTTTTTCTGTTGCCACCACTGCCGTCTGCGCACACTCGCTCACTCCAGGTTTTGTTATGCGTCACGAGTACCCCGTTAGAAAAGCGTTTGTTCATACTTCGGTCAAGTATTTTTTGTCACTGTTGACAAATCCCTCTTGTGGCCATATTGAGGCTTTATTCATAGTTTGTAAAGAGGGGCCCAAGCTTCAGCGTTAAAATCCTTTGATTGGTGTTGAGTTGTGAATTTTTGTTTTATTTACGATTATTTATTATAAATTAGATACCAACATCAAGTCATTTGAAACAAGGAAAGAAAATGTGGACTAATGTAAAATTGATCTTTATGCGCCCTGCAAAAAGTGCCAAGATAATTCAGCGGCTTTTTCACCGCTATCCTTCGGTGCTAACGGCACAAATAAGGGGGTTTGCACAATCTTAGACAGACACAACACATGCGGGCATGGTGGCAGTACGAATTTCGTGTCGTGCATAGGAAACGGGTTTTGTCGGAAAAAAATGGCAGTGGCTTAGCTCGGCTATGCCAGGATATATGTAGCGAAAGCAAGTGTCAAACTCCTCGGTTTGCCTTGTTCACATATTCAACAACGTATGAAGCACAGGCATAAACGTCCAGTATGACCTGTAGGTCCGTGTTTGATTTCAGCACCGAGGATATCCAAGGATTGAAGGGGTCGCGCCACTCTTACGCCCATTCTCTAGGCAAACGGCACGTTGTTCTTCGGTTTCTTGAGCCCGCCGCTGAAGACTCTTGTTCGCATTCCATCGTTGATCACGGGCCGTCTCAGTGAAGCAGGACTCATGTCTCTCCTCCGGCTGCTGTCGCTGCTGCTAGCGGTCGAGACACCGGACGTTAAACGTGCCTGTCTCGCGGCGGCATATTCACGCCGGCGTTCAGCCAGTCGTTTGGTGCGCTGTTCGTCAGTTTCCTGGGCGATCCGTTTCCTCTTCTTCTCGTTCCGCTGTCGATTCCAGGCCTCCTCCAGCTTATCAGAATTGTCGCCGTCCATACTGTCGCCTCAGCTGTGGTTGCCGCGCATGCCAGCTCTCCTTTTCAAACCTTTGACATCTTATCACGCATGCGACGCAGCTGTCGAAGCGAGCGGAGGCGAGCGCAACGACAAGGAATGCGGTGCCACGTCCTACCAAACGGCGGTGGCGGCGAGCTGCGCTGTGTGGACGTCATGCCAGATGGCGCGGCGAGCGCGAGAAACTTCGTTAAAACATTAAGTTGGGCTAGTTGGCAACGGCTTAAAGGAATCATATTCTTAGCGGTAAGAAACAGACACAACACCTGTGTGTGTGTAGCTTGGTGTTGTGTCTGTTTCTTACCGCTAAGAATACGATTCCTTTGAGCGCGAGAAGCACAGTAACCTTCCGTGGCGAGGCGCGCGTTCTGATGTCACGTGCTTCGATGGACTACCGCCACGGCGAAATAGCGAGTTTGCGGCCAATAATAATAATAATAATTAGTTTTTTGGGGAAAGGAAATGGCGCAGTATCTGTCTCATATATCGTTGGACACCTGAACCGCGCCGTAAGGGAAGGGATAAAGGAGGGAGTGAAAGAAGAGAGGAACAAATAGGTCCGTAGTGGAGGGCTCCGGAATAATTTCGACCACCTGGGGATCTTTAACGTGCACTGACATCGCACAGCACACGGGCGCCTTAGCGTTTTTCCTCCATAAAAACGCAGCCGCCGCGGTCGGGTTCGAACCCGGGAACTCCGGATCAGTAGTCGAGCGCCCTAACCACTGAGCCACCGCGGCGGGGCCAATAAAGCTTTCGCTTTCAAAAAGTTGATTGCAGGTCTACCTCGCGGCCCATCGCCCGGCATTGTTAACAGCGGAGAGAAGCTGCACGTCTCCTCCAACCTTCGTACATCTCAAGCGACTGGATTACATGACTGGGCTGAAAAAATTTTTACCGCAGATTAGATTCCCGAAAACGTATCATCGCGATAGTACTCAGCTAAGCTCCGTTTGTTGAACGCCAGGATATGTGGGCTGGTGACAACACGCGCATTGCTTTCATTGCCGAATATTTTCGCAGTCCACATAGCCTTTCGTTCAAGCGTAGCCCGAGGTGCGAAGGAAAGTGGCTACATGCATGCCGCGAACATTACACCTTGAGCTTGTAGAAAGGTAAGAAAAGTAGCAAGACAGCACAAATTAGTTGGAATTTCATCGGTCTTAATAAGGCCGCCAGCTAACAATCGTCTTGGACGCAGCGCCAATAATACACAGCACAGGTTGAACTGCATTCTTTCGGAGCGAAAAAAAAAAACAAACTCCAGGGAAGCTTTCATTGCAAAAATGCATGTAACGGATGCATTTGGATTGTTCCTTGTCTGCATATTTCTGTCCATCCGCCCACACCAAGCAAAAGTGATTAACTCCAACTCGGCCACAAGCATTACCCCGTGCCAGGAAATGCAGTTTAAAGAAGTTGATGTGAAAGAAAAAAATACGAAGAGCACTTCAGAGTACTTAATCGCTTTGAAGTCGAAAACGTTGATTTTTTATTTTTTCTTCTCGTCAAATGACCCACCGATTAATTAGCAGATAGTCGCAAGGCAACGAACAGAGTAGAATGATCTATATTTATTAAAAAGCAACGCGATTTTGTGGGCGGCTGAACACAACGTCTTCATATCTGCTTCGTGCATATTTACGCGTACATTGTGTTGTGTATGCTTTTTTTGCTTTTCCCAGTTGCTATATTCCTGGAAAGTTGCTACGTTCCCAAAGTTCTACACCCATTTCCGATCCGGAGAAAAGACAAGATCTGGACAATGCAAAAGAAGTATAGGTGAATGTCATGCGCGCTGTGCTGTCTAGCCTGCGGACGCCAGTAGCACAGAATGTGCTGGAGTTGCTGTACGTTGTAATGCCAGTTCTCGAAGCTGTCAGGTTCCAGGCACAATGGCTCCCCCGGTATTAATATATGAAAAGAAAATTAAAAAAGCCTCTATTTTCTATTGGAATACACGCAGACTCCAGTCCCAAATTTAAGATATTCGACAATATGCTAACGCAAAACATTTCCCCATCCGTGTCATTTGTGAGCCACAAGTACTAAAGATCTTGCAACTGTCAGGCTATGAAGCGTATGCAGCACCCACGCACCAAGGAAACAGTAAAATCATCGTCTACATTGCGCGAACTTACGTATGTAGTCCATACGGTTCTCTCCAATAACGACAACCAGTACGTTTGCATAGCAGTGAACAGGCTTAATCTCACATTTACGCTTCAGGGTGCGTATACGTCACCACCAAGTCGCTTTTACGCAGCACGACAGAGTAACGTGATGACGCTTACAAGTGGCCTTTGGATCACCATAGGCGGCTTTAATGCTCAGCACACAATTATGGGGAGGTGATACAATGAGCATTAGGGGACGACATTTGGGGGCTTAAGTCCTTCGCCCCTGACCGCGACCTTTAGTGCCAAAATGACGGCTCCCCGATCTACAACCGAGGGGCGACTTACAGCAGCTGTCTTGTTCTTGCCTTGACTTGGGTTTCTCTACGCCTTACCAGAAACTCTGGTAGGTTTCGGATATATCACCCACGGCAGCGATCACATCCTTACATATCTGATATTATTCATAATTTTTATTAATGATGTAGCAAATGTTATTAATGACATCGCAGTGAAGTTGCGCATATATGCCGATGACTGCGTGCTTTATCGTAACCTTGCTAACGCCCGTGATCGACAGGAACTAAACAAAGTGTTCTCATTGTTCTGTGAATGAAGTAACGCATGGCAAGTGAAAATTGATTTCACTAAAACAGTTGCAATGAGCTTCGGTAACAAAAAGAATCCACTGCATTTCTCTTACAGTAATAACGGTAACTACTATACCCATGTCAGAGAGTTCAGATACCTGGGTGTTATTTTTCATAAAATTTAAAATGGAATGCTCATATCAGTAACATTTCTTGGAAAGCATTTCGCAAACTTGGCTATCTCAAACGGACCTTAAGAAATGCCAGGAAGGAATGCAAATTAACTGCTTACAAATCACTAATTCGACCGATCCTGGAGCGCACCTCAACTGTATGGTCCCCTCATCACGCGGGCGACATTGATCGTTTAGAATCGGTTCAAAAAGCAATACGATTCATCTTCGGCTGGTACGATTGCAACATTTCACCATCTTGACATATGTTCACTTTAACCTTGCAAACGTTAGAACATAGGCGCACACGTGAAAGCAACATCATGCTGCCCAAGATCGTTCACACGTCATCTGGCATTCAGGTACCCTTCTCATTTTTGTCCTCAAGCACACGTGCAACCCGACAGAACCACATATTAAACATTGTTCCTTTCAAACCACATATAGACTGCTTCAAATTATCTTTTTCCCTCTAACTGTTGAAATTTGAAATCGAATGGACGGCTCATTTCGCGCATTGCCGATTGAAGAGTTCTTTGTTCAGTTGCCAAACAATTTGACCTGTTGATCTGTTTTTAATACTTCTATGTTATCTATTCCTATGCTACCCATGTTATTTGTTTTTACTAGAGTATGCACCCACTCCTGCTTTGTCTTCCCTCCGAGAGAGCAGTATTTTTAACTAAAAAATGACAAATATAAATCATTACTGGCTTTTTGCACATACTCTGCCACACGTATCGATGCATCGATTGGTCAGCGTTTCAGGCACTTACGAAAGATGCCTGCCAAGGACACTTCTCCAAAGGTTTGGACAAGAAAATTAAGGTGTCCATGGAAAACGCAACGTGTTTCTTCAACCCAATACCAAAGTATACGGAATTTTATATGGAATTACAGCGTCTGCGATCACTGCGACGGAGGGCAAATTGTATACACGGACTGACAAAGTCGCATCTCGACCTCAGAGATGCCAGGTGCATGCAAAAAGAAATCATCGCAGAATTCAAGCCATCCAGGCGCAGCGTTGGAAGTCATTCTGTGAAATTCTTGATCCGCGGAAACATTTGTCACGCACTTGGAGTTCAATTCGAGACCTTCGTACATCCCCGCAAACAGCTTCACCCATTCAAGTCTCTCACACTCTACAAACGACGTGGTGAGGTCGTGGCAGCCGAAGATTCCTGCACTAGGCTAGCAGGCCCATCGACCCCATCGGCAACGTTGCACTGCAGCGATGCCCCGCCTCTTGAGATGGACCTTCCATATGGACCTTCCGTTCTCCGTGGAGGAACTTGACGCCACGCTGGCTTGTGGCCGACAATCATCATCGCCAGGACCCGCCATACTCTGGTCTGCCATACTCTGCACTCGAAAACCTTGGACAAGAATATAGACGTTTTCTTTTTTATTATTACAAGAAATCATAGAATGAGGGTACAGTTCAAGACGAGTGAAGTCCAGTCGTCTGGTTCCGCTCCTGAAACCAGGCGAACAGCTTCTTCACGATTATGCTGAGCTGGGCGACTTGGAGAGGATACACCTTGGAAAATTCAACACAACAAAAAGAACGAGTAAAAAGGAAGAAGTGGCAGAGAGCGCTCGTCTGTGTCCTGTTCCTTTCTACTCGTCCCTTTGTTACGCTTAGTTTTCCAAGATGTAAGCAGTCTCTTGACCTGACATGGCTTGCACTGCCAAGCTGCGTCGGCAAAGTGCTGGAAAGGACGGTGCTTGCACGTATTGAGTAATGCCTGAAGCGCTACCGTATATATCCGGCTATAATGTATAATGTCAGAGTTTCGACGTGAACGCTATTCAGTTGACGACGTGGCTTACCTGGTGTAAGCGGTCAAGAGCCAGAAACACTCGAAGCGCTTAACCGCGGCATTATTCCTTGATATAAGGCCGCATACGACAATGCAACTCATCAGCCCATTTTGGACGCTCTGAAAGGTGCCGAAATTGGTGGTCGCGTATTCTGCTGGATACGCAATTATTTATCAAACAGGTCTTAGTCCAGACTGAAGATGGCTTAACAACTTTTCATTTTACTTCCCGTGGAGTCTCACAGGATAGAGTTCTTACCATAACGGTCCTCAACTTTGCACTTGTCGGGTTTGTCGACGTACTACGACAGTCAGCGCATCACTCAATATATGCGGACGACATTTGTATCTGGACACCCAGAGTTGCGAGCCTATAAGTTTGAAGGATGCTTCAAAAGGAGTCAGTACTCTTGCAGCCTACCTCCACCTGCAACCTGCAGGTTTCAACAAAAAGTGTTCGCTTTTTGCTTTGAAGTTCTGCACTCCGTCCTGTCTATTTCGTTCTTCGTCCCTTGTCGTTCGAGCGGTTACAATGTGTATACAAGTTCGAATCTCGGGCAGCTCACCAAAGTTCTTCGCCGGGTGCCGAGCTAACTGTTACCAGTGTCGCCATTCAGAAAATCAATCCGCACAGATTCCTGCAGATTCTCACGCCCTTGTCACTTGCGCTGTTTCCTTCACGTGACCCCAGTAGAGGTCTATTTTCACCTATTCCAAAGCAGCACTACAAAGCTTACAAAATGATCATCGCCGTGGAGCCTATCAAGAAATGGTCTAAGAAATCCGAGAACTGCATCACTCTGCCGTCAATAAAGGGGACCACATTATCTACCAATGGTTGCCGGGATACAGCGGCATAGCAAGCAATCACCGCGCGGACTAGTCCTCTCGAACTGCTCAATAGAACGGCGATTGTGTGTTGGTCCCCATTTCGAGAGCAGACGCAGCTGGCAGTCTTCGCGCATTTGCGCGGGAGATCACGCTTGTCGCGTGAAATTTTTGCCAATTTTCTAATTCATGTTCAAAATCCCTGGACTGTTATCCGAAGCTCCGGCTTTTACCCAGCCTGTATACCTCGGTGTGAATCAACTTCGCTATCTTGTCTGTGGCTCGGTGTAGCTTTCACCAAGCATTACTAATTTGTAATCGGTGTGGCTAATAGCCGCGCAAGCACGATCTGCGGGTGCGACGGTACTGTAGGCAACATTTTTAGTGAATTTTCTGCATACATGCCGAAAGGCAGTCTCTGCGTGCGCTGGAGCGTTTAGTTCCGGGCCCACTGACGGAAATGAAGAATCTCGGCAACTGTCCGCGGCGACCTTATGCCTGCCGCACCCGATGCCTACGGCATGTGGTTGGCCTAGGCTTCGCTTACAAAAATTTTCTTATACAGTCTTTATAATATCCATAGACTCCTCTCTATAAAGTTGATAAGCTGTCTGTAGACAAACCCTAGAAAACAGTCTATAGGCAAAACAAATCTTATATACAGTCTATGACCGCCTATGGGTTTACGACCACACATGTTTAGTAGACTTTTGTCTATAGACCCCCTATAGGCTATAAAATGACTATTTATATCAGTCATTCTTGAAAAAATTTTTTCTTCATTTTTCGAGTGCTTGATTGTACGTAGCCCTTTTTCAGCGTAGATTTTTATTCTCTTAATAAAAATGTCTTTCCATAATTTTTTACACACGCTTTGACCAATTCCACTAGCAAAGTGCAACGCACTTTAAATGCCATTTATGCACTGCCAGCAAACAAAGTATCAGACTCTTTCTCATGAGCTAGTTGAGCAACCTCCCGTTGTGTCACTTTTCTGAGCAGCCTGGAATCTGTGTTGCGGTTTCAAAATATTAATTTATAATTTTCATTGCAAGTGTGTTCAACTGCTTCTTTATATGAGAGCCAAACTCGATCAACGCATTTCTGTGACAGGCCATCGCGCTTTGTTCCTCTAAAACCCTGCCCAAGCAGGGAGTCAGTTGCCTGGAGCATGACATAAGCTGGGGGCTGGCCGTTCGATAACACATTTAATTTCAGTGCGACACATTAGGCGAGGAGAAAAGAAAGAAACGCAACGAACGTGGACTATCTCAAACTCCTGCTGCTGATCTGTAACCGCATCCATTATTTCGTCCTTGTAACGTGCGTCGCGCTAAACGTCGAGACGTTCCAGCATTTCTCTACGACACCAAACAACGCGTAATGTATCATGCGCGCTTTTTTTATAAGGGTGAAAGCCTTACATGGCTCATGAGTGCGCGCAAGATCTGTCCGCAGGAAACGTGTACAAGTGTCCGCGCCACCTGTCAATCAAAGAAATTAAAAAAACAATGAATAAGAAATAAAAAATTAAAACATGAAAAATAATAAACTAAAATTAGAAAAATAAAAAGCTAAAAAAACAGAAATAAACGAAGTGAAAATAAAATAAAAATAATATAAATATAAATAAAAAGGTAAAAGAAAACAAGAAATGGTGGCAGAAAAAGAGGACAGGAAAAGGTTTTCTCATTTCCCCGCATAAGCAGAGTTAAGTGCAAATGATGTTTTTTTTATGACGATATTGTTGAGTGGTCCATTCCGGAGGTGCGCTGGCTCCCCATCATAGGACGCCGGGCTTTGAAAGTATGGGCTTCTATGCAATGCATGCTACCACTGTACAATACTGATATCAAGGCGTAAGCCTTCCTTGGCTCATGTGTGGTCTGGACGGAAGTTGTAGACGGAAGTTTGTGGATGGAAGTTGGCCGCTCGAACTGTCAGTCACAAGTTGTATGGTAAATACAGTAAAATGTTAAAGCTGATTAAGAGTCAGTTAACAATTAACCAGATGCAAAAAATAAAAATGAAAATAAAAATAAATAAAGAACAAAACATATAAACCTAAAACAAATAGTAACAAAATAAAAATAAACAGAAACAAACAATAAAAATAGGGAAACAAAAATAACAATAAATGCACTAAAAATTAAAAGTGGCTGGACAAAGATAGGACAGTGAAAGCCTTTCGCATTTCCCCTCATAAGCCGACGCAAGTGCAATTTTGTAATTTCTTTTACTGGCGATCACGGCCTCGCATGTTGCTCTTAGTGTTTCTGTATATCCTCTCTGCGAGAGCATATACAGGAACACTAGTCGCTCTGTGCAGAAAACGCAGCCTAGCGTGGCCCCTTGAGTGTCGTCGCACTTGAAGTTCGCCCGGCTGCGGCTCTCTTGCAAGAGCCCACCCTCTCCACTGTCTCTCAGTTTTATTCACCGTTTCAGTGGGCAATGCGCTGCGCTCGCGGTCTTAAACATGTGGCAATCTCTGATTAAAAACTAATAATAAACTGGCGCACTCCAAAGAGCACTGCGTGGCACGAATGCCCAACCAGACGATTTATGCAGTGGTGCCCAACCGTCAAATTTCGCTGCTTACTTTTTCTATGAAGATACAGGTGTGGACAAGGAAGGCAATGTGCTTTGATGTTTTTTTTTTTTGCCTTAAGTGGGCTTGCATAATATCACTGCATTCTTGTTGTAATGGAAAACGTCCCACTTTGACGGCTGGAAAGCTCCGTCAGCTTGTTATTCTCGGCTTGCATGCCACTGCGACAAGGCATCCCCATGCGACCACCTCCGTTAAGAGTTATCGCAGTGTGTTGCCAGCGACAGGCACAGCAGACGACACGCGCGCCCTATCTGGTATTGGATCCGTCCCTCTAGCAGCTGTAACCACAAGAATACCGCACATGCCGTCGCTTGCAGCGCGTGCCAGGCTGCGCTCTTTGTCCAGAATTACACACGGTGCCCTATTAACCCTATAAATCTGCCGACAGTGCACCTTTCTAGTCCTGGTGGGGCTTGGTGTTTGCGTCCTGGTTTACTTTGCAAACGGAATCAAACTTAATAGACTAAACAGAGCCAGTGTACACAAAGTATCTTTTATTTCTTCCGTAACACAGACCAGTGCTGTACTTATGCAGTGGGTGCAGAGGAGATTCGGTGCGTAGCGATAAACTTTTTATCAGTGAAATCCCCGGCGTTACGGCTCTACGGGAGCCATTAAGCTCTCTACCGAATCCGACGCTTTTTCGCAGTTCTGTATTCCCGTTTATGAGCAGCAAAACATATCGAAGATATGAGCCTCACGAGTAATTCGGTCGCTTTCAGCTGTTAGGATGTGGAAGCGAGGCGAGAAAAATGTCTAACCAGGGAGCGTAAGCTGCTCTGGAACTGAGCACATATTTGCACAGGGGCAACCTCATTCGCTAAGCGCCTGTGACAATGCGCACTCGCTTTCTGCGAAGGACTCCGTTTGGTTTCATCTTTGCGTTTAAGCAAGAAAGAGGTGCCGTAGTGGCGGGCTCCGGAATAATTTTGACAGGTGGCCGAAATTATTCCGGAGCCCTCCACTACGGCACCTCTTTCTTCCTTTCTTCTTTCACTCCCTCCTTTATCCCTTCCCTTACGGCGCGGTTCGGTTGTCCGACAATATGTGAGACAGATACTGCGCTATTTCCTTTCCACAAAATCAATTATTATTATTATTATTATTATTATTATTATTATTATTATTATTATTATTATTATTATTATTATTATTATTATTATTATTATTATTTTTATTATTATTATTATTACTATTATTATTATTATTAGCCCCTCCTGTGCTGAAGGCGTCCTGAAGCACACTCCTCAGAGATACTCTGAAGTATGCGTAACTATGTTTTGGTAGCGCTGGCACACTGTGCGCATAGTTATTCCTGGTATTTGACTCGCTTGTTGACCATAGACGCCAGTGCGGAAGGTAAGCGTGCCCATTTTTAATTACCCCGGAAATTCTTCCATGCACTACTCGCGCCTGTAGCCCCCTCCAACCATGTCTTCGAAGCCTCTGCCCGCCCGCGTCGGCCTGCGCACTTTTAAGCTCGAAAGCTTAGTAAATAATGTTGTGCCAAAGAGTCGGTTTACGTTTCATTTCGTAGCAGTTTTGCGCGACGCACAGTATGTGTTTCACCAGTTCACCAGTTGCTGCATTAATCCTTTTCAGCTCCCTTTTGTCAGCATGCAGCAGTCATAGTGGACACAAATTGAAAAGGAGGAGGTACTGGATGGAGGTTGCTGCTGCAGCGATCGCTTCGGCGAACGTGGTTGCGGCGACCGGCCTGTCCTCTCTGTTTTTATGGTCAAAGCCTTATATGACCAATAAGCAACGAAACCCGGTGTCCTCGTCGGCATCCAGAAAGAATGGTCTGCGACAGAATGTGCGACTAAGAACGAAAACGGCTGCGCTAGTGTCAACAAGTGCTTTGACGGCGACTCCCTCAATGAACACTTGAATAATATTGGCAGGCACAGAAACAGGTCCGTCCTGAGTGAGTAGCTGGTGACGCAGTTCTTGCCTCCGGAACTGTGGCCCGTAGTTTTCGCGTGGACGGCGGGTTGGCGGCGGAGCATCGGAGAACGGGAACGGTGGCCAGGAGACGGCGAGCGGTGGGAGCGGGGACAGTAACTAGGAGTAGAAGAATCCGCAGGCGGCTCGTGTGACGCAGGCGAGGACGACAGCGGAAGGTCGTAGGTCGGGCGACGCCTACAATCGTAGGGACGGTGGTCACGACTGCGGCGCAAACGAGCCACGTGACCAGCGACGCCACAGGCGTAGCAAATAGGGCTGTTGTCTTGTGTGCGCCAGGGGTTGAGTGGCTGCGGCTGTCATCGGGGGCGGGCAACCGGACGGTAAGGTGGGGTTGCAGGTCGCTGGGGTTCTAACTGCCGGGTAGGTGGCCTGTAGACAGGGGAAGCAGGTGAGGGTCGCGACTACACCAAGGCATCGGCGTACGTTGGAGGAGCCGCGATCAGGAGTGGCTGAGAAGGAGGTGGCAGGACTTCAGCGACCTGCTCCTCGATAACAGGCTGTAGGTTGGGTGTGAGCGACGGCGCAGGCGTAGGCGGGCAGCTAGACAAAGATAGCTGGCGTGCGACTTCCTCACGTACAAACTGCCGGATGCGCTGGAGGAGCGACTGTTGGTCCATAGCACCATTCCCTGGAAGAGCTAAGCTGGAAAGTGTGGCCTCCTGAAAGCCTGCACGCCGGGTATAATAATAATAACAATATTAATAATAATAATAATAATAATAATAATAATAATAATAATAATAATAATAATAATAATAATAATAATAATAATAATAATAATAATAATAATAATAGGTTTTTAGGGAAAGGAAATGGCGCAGTATCTGTCTCATATATCGTTGGACACCTGAACCACGCCATAAGGGAAGGGATAAAGGAGGGAGTGAAAGAAGAAAGGAAGAAAGAGGTGCAGTAGTGGAGGGCTTCGGAATAATTTCCACCGACTGGGGATCTTTAACATGCACTGAGATAGCACATTACACGGGCGCCTTAGCGTTTTTCCTCCATAAAAACGCAGCCGCCGCTTTCGGGTTCGAACCTGGGAACTCCGGATCAGTAGTCGAGCGCCCTAACTATTGAGCCACCGCGGCGGGGCCGTGTAGAAAGGCGCTGTTTGCGCAGCTCATCGAAGCTTTGGCATTAGCCGATGACGCCGGAGGCAGTCTGGGGATCTTTGGCGACGAGCATCTGGAAGGCATCATCCTCAATGCCTTTCATAATATGTCTGATCTTGTCGGCCTCGCTCATAGAAGGGTTGACACGCTTGCAGAGGTCGACAACATCTATATAACTGGTCAAGTTTTCCCCAGTTTGCTGTGCCCGACATCGGAAGCGTTGCTCGGCGCGAAGCTTTCGCATAGCGGACGGCCAAAGACTTCTGTCAGACTGGTCTTGAGAGCTACCAGCTTGAGGTGTCAGCCTCGTGGCTTCGAAACCAGAGATTGGCTACGTCGCTCAAATAAACGATAACGTTGGTAAGATTGACGCTATCGTCCCACTTATTTTATGCGCTTTTGCGTTCATAGGAGGCCAGCCAATCCTACACATCCGTGTCATATGTGCCGCAGAAGATGGCTGGCCGGAACAGAAGACAGCCGACGGAAGCGGTGAGGTGGTTTGGGTGACGGTCTCGGGGATTACGGAGGCGGTAGGCAATGCGCGGGTGCGAAGCTCCAGGGCGAGGGAATCGTTGGCACCTTTACCACTTGTAATAATGAACGTCTTGCAAAGCACTGCGTCGCAAACAACCAGCGGTACAGTCCAGGCACAGACCAGAGGCAGCGGTCAGTCCAGAGCACGCACGAAGGACGGAGTGTTCGGCGCTCGAGCTTCGGAGTGTTCGTCGTTTCTCGTCGTCTTCTCCGTTAAGCGCCAGACTCTAAAGATTCCAAAGCCGAAGGCCAGTCTTAGTCTTATTGTACGACCAGCCCCCCGCTTATGCCCTGCTCCAGGCGACTGACTCCCTGCTTGGGCACTGTTTTCGAGGAACAAAGCGCGATGGCCTGTCAAAGAAATGTGTTGATCGAGGTTGGCTCTCATAAAGAGAAGTAGTTGAGAAAACTTGTAATGAAAATTATAATTTAATATTTCCAAACCGCGACACAGAACCCAGGCTGCTCGGAAATGTGACACAACGCGAGGTGTCTGAGATGGCTCATGAGAAATATTGTCATACTTTGTTTGCTGGCAGTGCATAATTAGCATTTAAAGTGCTGTAAACATATTGTGGCACTTTCCAGTGGAGATTTGCTAAGCGTTTCTAATAAATGATGGAAAGCCATTTTTATTAAGACAAAAAATTTAACGCAGGAAATGTGCAACGTACAATCAAGCACTCGAAAAAATGAGGAAAAAAGGTATGCGAGAATGACACATGAATAGTCAAATTGTAGCCTATAGGCGGTCTATAGACCAAAGTCTACTAAACGCGTATTGTCATAAATCTATAAGCCGTCATGGACAGTATATAGGATTTGTACCGCCTATAGACCGTTCGCTAGGGATTCTCTAGAGAGAGCATATATACCTTATAGATACAAGTATATGGAAAGTATGTGACTGTCTAAAGTAATTTGTGTAAGCGAAGTCTAGGCCTACCAGATGCCCAGGTTTTGTTTGGAATGTAGGTTAGGAGCTGGCTCGGTTGGCTCGCAGGATATTAGAATTTCTAAACTAAAGAGCCAGGGATAAAATTTTTTCTTTATTTTTTAGTTAAACATTTTTTGTAAACCAATTTTGTTAAAACGTCTGAATACCTGTGTTTTCACTTGAGTTATTGATCAATTCGCTCTCGCCCACCATAAGCTTGGCGTCCTGGTTAGCTCACTAGGTATAGAGAGTGCTCCGTTGAAGCGTTGGTCCCGGGTGCGAACCCCGGACCAGAATGAATTTTTATTTAAATGCGGAGTTTCTGAGAAAGCTATATAGCTTTCATTTGCAGCCGTATAGCTGCGCTTGGATGGATGCCAATGAGTGATTACTCCTTTACTATACAGCTTCATTGCTGGTTCCTTTTATTGTCTCAAAATAATATAATTAGATTTATATATGACTACAGGAAATAGGCGTTTCTTTAACGTGCGTCTGGAGGTTATTAATATTTGAATTTACCAGCATAATAGCTGAGGAGCGAATGGCGGGACCAGACAAGCACTATTTTCTTCAGCAGTCTTGCTTTATATACTGCCCTGCTCATTTCAACAGTGAGCGGCATGCTTAGCTGCGACATACTGCTCAACTTCAGTGCATATGGAACTCCATGACTGTCGGCCTCAGTAAGATTGAAACAGCTCCCAACTAAAGAATTGGCATTGCAAGCATACACTGTGGTAAGCTAAACCTCACAGAAATCTCACATGTTGCGCTTTCATATTGTATGCCCATCAGAAAACCACTACTGATCATCCTCGGTATGTAATGTCAGCAGCTCCTTAAATGGGCAATTCAGTTAAAAATCTAAAGCAGGTGCTAATTCGGGGATCGATATTGTTAGCCGCAACACATTGGAAATAAGGAGACTGCACAGGCTCATCACAATTAACGTGCGCTACAATGAGCAGTAGAGCCAAACTTAATTGCTGCTAATATGAATCGTGATTGAAATCTTGAAGTATAAATGCCATCCAAGCTTGGAGAAATGTTACATGTTGCCCATACACACCAGGATGGTTAGCTGACAACCATAACTCATTTTCATTATCAATGAATGTCAGCAGCGAGTACCCAGCAGATAATTAGCTGAGAAGAGGAGAACAAAAATAGTGTTGAGGTGTTGTTGATATAAATTAAGGATTGTTCACGTTCCATGAAAGATCCGTTGACTCAAAAAAACCTAAACAAATTATAAACAAAAACATAAAGCTAATTTTTGCGAGGGCTGTTAACAAAGATTATCTCAAGCAGCAGCCTTGCCTGTCCTCAGCTAAGGTCACGATCCTTGCTGGTATTGAATGGAAACGTGCAAAACCTGCCTTTATAAAATAAATGCACCTCAGGGAATCGATGGCGTGCGAGGCCATGCAGAGGGTTTTTTGTCTGCGTAAAGTGAACAAGCGAATAGAGGCACCAGGCTGCTAGCCAACGTTTCGGCAAGGAGACTTCTCTTTGTCTGGGAAA
This sequence comes from Amblyomma americanum, assembly GCF_052857255.1. Taxonomy (NCBI): domain Eukaryota; kingdom Metazoa; phylum Arthropoda; class Arachnida; order Ixodida; family Ixodidae; genus Amblyomma; species Amblyomma americanum. Next base: position 132,893,010 of record NC_135498.1, on the reverse strand, counting down.
AGCATTTATCAATGCAGGGGTTTTTACAGGCCTTGAATCCGAGGAGTAAACCCAGGTGAGGGTGTGAGATGGTCAGGGTGTTAGGATGCGGAGCGCTAATTTGAATATCTTGTCCACGCAGGATGACTCCTAAAGAGGATTAAACTGCTGACCTGCAAAACTGTGGCCAAGAAATACACCTAGCTTCGTAGAAAGGAATCGGGAGGTGCTGACCGAGCAAAGACCGGAAAAGTGGGCTTGAAATGCGTGTCCACGTATCGTAGCTCTGACAAGCCTTAATGGCCTCAGTGACGGTGGTCGGATTCTTCGCGAGGAGCATCCGAAATGCGTCGTCAGCAATGGCTTTGAGTACTTGTTGAATCTTGCCCGCTTCGGGCGTAGGTTTACAGAGGTCGACGATGACCTTAATGTAACTGGTGAAGGTCTCTTCGGTGTGTTAGCACGATCACGTAAATGTTGCTCGGTACAGAGCTTGCGCACTGCAGGGCGGCCGAATAATTCCGCAAAACTCTGCGGGGCCACGCCATCGCAGTTGAGATGTTGTTCTCAACATTCGCATTTCTACAGGTGCTCGTAACCGCGCTTGCTTTGCTGACGCCAGCTTCATCGACTGGGCTTTTCCTGACACCGGACGGATGGTGTGCTGACGCAAGAACGACGACAGCCGCGCCTGGGATGGATCAGTGCTTCCTATCTTCAAGCCGGCCGCAACCTTCACCGCAACTTCTGAACACGGGAGCACCCTTCGTTTGGCAACCTGGACCGCTGTCAGCTGATCCGTGAAGTGAAAAGGGCGGCAACATATTCGACACGTCGGGCCATGCCACCGCAGTTGTGATGTTGTTCTCACCATTCGCATTTGTACAGGTTAGTTATCTCGATGCCTCCGCTTTTTACGCCGACAATGTCTGTCTTGCTGCGGTGTCGTGGCCACCCATTTTTGCAAGCTTTTTCATTCAGTGGCATTGTACTTGTGTCGCCTTTTGCTGTTAGCTGGCGATATTGAGGCGAAGCCTGGTCCGATGAACAAGGCGCAAGAGGAAAAGCTAGACTCAGTGTGCGATGCAATCCAGCCTTTGGAGAAAAAAATGCAAGCATTCTCGAATCTGTTAATAAAATTTCAGAAATGCATACCACCTTGGAAGTGACTCAGATACAATAACTAAACGTGTCGATGAACTGGTAACCAAGCTTGTGCCTGGGCCTTGTAAGAAGCTCGCAGAAGCCTGCAAAAACAATATTCGCAAACTCCAAGAGAAAACTGATGGCCTCCAAAACCGTTCAAGAAGTTCGAATGCATTGTTCGTTGGTGTTAAAGATACCGAATGTTCAGAGACGTGGGAAGACACCGAGGCTCTTATTCGTGAATTCTGCCAAAATAAATTAGGTGTTTGAGTCCAGTGTATTGCAAGGGCCCACCGTCTCGGCGGCTATTATACTGATAAAAATCTACCAATAATAGCGAAATTCTACAAAGAAAAAAATTAACACGTTGCTAAGCAACAGCAACAAGCTTAAGAAAACCGACTTCAGGATAGCAGGCGATTACTCGAATGATGTGCGCGATAAGCTTCGGAAACTGGCAGTTCTCGAAGTCGATAAAGGAAAGTGACCGTCCCCGCCTTGTCTTCAACAAGCTGGTTATAAACAATAATGTTTACGTCAGAGACACGGGCCCCAACTGCGCAGTTCGTCTCGAAACCTCAGGAAATGATGCGCCACATGTAAAAGCTCAGGCCCAGGGAAGTCCTGAAGACTGACCCAATCACCAACTTGCCTTACCACATTCAAATAATATTTCCTTGCCGCCACTTGATAAGCATAGTCGTGATAATGCGTTATGTTTCTTTATACAAATATCAGAAGTATCTTCTCGAAAGTCGTCCGTATTTCCTCGCTCATCCACTCATGTTCTGTTCCATTATACGCGCTCATGGAAACGTGGCTTACGGACAACGTTCCTAACGACAAAATTTGTTTACTCAGGCAACGTTCAATATATTTCGTTGCCACAGGGCCAATCGGAGAGGCGGCGGGGTTCTGTTGGCAATAAAAAAAGACAGTGTGTTTCCATTATAGCTACTATTTGCTCACTTTAATGCCCCAATATTAATTTGGCAACACTATCTGTCGCGGCGAGTGAAAGATAATCTGACGCATTTATTCAGTTATGCAACCCACACGGCGCACTGCCACATGCTCCAGTATGCTTGACCTAATCCTTACTAACATTCGTGACTTTTGCAACAACATCAGTTATCTGATGGGCTCTCCGATCATGACGTCATTACTGGAAACATTGTTTGTTCAGAGAGAGGTAGGAAGGTGACTAGTAAGAAAATTAAATCGTGTTGCAAAGCTAACCTTGATGGAATAAATTCAGATCTATCTCTCTTTACTGACGTGTTTCTTACTAACCTCTCTTCCCATAAAGTTGCACAAAACTGAATTGCGTTCAAAACTGTGTTCTCCGCCATTGTTTGATAATTATATACTCACCATAAAAATTAGTAGTAGCAGTTCTGCGCCATGAGTTAACAAACAACTTCGACGCTTAAAAAACAAAAAAAGCGATTCTACGTGCAAGCCGTCAAGAGCAAGCACACATCATTGTCGCTTAAATACAAGCAGTGGGACAAAGAAGTTTCTTTCTTTCCTGCGCCTTTGATTTCGAGCAAAGTGTTATCAATGTGCTTCGCGTGTCCCCTCTATGTAAAACCCTCCAAGGAGGGCCTTTAGGGTATTTGCATCAGCAAATAAATAAATAAATAATAAATAAATACATAAATATATAAATACGGGCGAAGTATGTAGGTCCGGCTCATGATTGCGAAACCAGAGGTTCGCGACGTCTGTAACATAAACGATGGCGTTACTCAGCTTGATGGAGTCATCCTACTTGTAGCTGCTGACTCGTTGGAACGAGAGAGGCCGGGGTGGGTGCGCACGCAGTACTGCGACAAGAAGAAAGGAAAAGAAAGAGAGAGAGAGCGAAACAAAAGCAGAGAAAAAGGGAAAGCAAAGAAGAAGAAAAAAAGAAGAAAAAAAACGTGGTGGGGCTTAGCAAAAGATGGGATGTGTCCGCCAATTGCGGGTGTCTGTATCCCTCTGGCCGCGTGTGTGTGGCCCCGTGCGATTCCGAAAGATGGCCCGGACGAGCCCGAACAGGTTGAGACCGCCCAAAGTGGCTCCACATGGTGACACGCGAGCCGCTAAAACCAGATGAGCTTCCCATAGGAGGACCAGATTGAAAGCCTTTCCATCTGGCGCCGCTACGCTGCAGGCTCGAAATGCTACCGTAATGTAGCTATCACTACAAAACACGTTCTTCACAAAGTGCAAACTAACACACTCAATTCACTAATGCTCTACGACTTCGGATCGTATGGTACGACACAGCTCATTGTCCCAACAGCCCAGTGATCAAGGCAGGCACAGAGCAAATTGTCAACTTATGTACCATTGCATTACCTCTCCTAATTTCTCTTACCCTTCCTTTCCTTCCCGGAGAGGCTAGGCAGATTATCAGCAGGCCTTGGCGGAGCAACCGCTGTCCTTCACTCGTCCTTCCACTTGCCCCAAATAAAGCTTGTCCCTCCTCCTCCTCCTCCTCCTCCTCCTCCTCCTCCTCCTCCTCCTCCTCCTCCTCCTCCTCCTCCTCCTCCTCCTCCTCCTAGTGTTAAACTGCAACACACTCTCGCGCTGTGCATTGCACATCCTCCCCTTCATCAACTTCAATATTCGGTGTAAAGATACAGAGAGGAATTTTATGTCTTCATCATCGTCGCTATCGTTCATGCAATTCTACATTCGCACGTTTATAGAATTCGGGCAAAATTTCTCTGTCATTTTTAATTGCGATTTTAAATCTTTCAAGTGACGCCTGCTGCGCTTCTGACAGCACAGGACAGCCAGCATACCGAAAGAAATAAGGGGATCATTGAGGTCAGACCAATTGCGAGAAACATGCATCCAGATATACACAAGGCGAGAAGAAAGGCAACGCCAGAATCACACGAAAGAAGCTTCGCAGGGAGAATTATGTATTATACGTTGGCGCAAACACATACCGAGAACGATAGGGCTCGGGAGCGAGCTTGGTGGATCACCCCTTAAGAGAAATCAACTGCGCTGCGATCAAAACCAACAACATCCTCGAGGCTGAGGATGCAGCAATCGCAATCGCCATCACCAACCAGGGCGAGGAGCCCTATGCACACATAATTACAGATTCGCTAGATGCGTGCAAAAGATAGAGCAATGGACGCATATCCAATGCGGCCATCCGCATACTCAATGCGAGAACACTACCTTTACGAGATGCTTCATGACTTGGACGCCAGACCATCAGGCTGTCAAAAGGAACCACCATGCGTACGCCAACGCCCGAGCATACGCCCACTGGGAGGCGCACACCGAAGGGGAACTGGACGCAGTCACTAGACGGTACACAGCTGACGAACGAGCCCACAGAAGGACCTACCCCCTCCCCACAAAAATCTTAGTAGAGAGCAGTCGGTTGCCTGGAGGCAAGTGCAGACTAATGCATACGCCAATCTCAGTTTACTGAGCAAAATCTACCTTTCAACATATAACAGCAAATTCCCGCTCTGTGGAGACTACTCAACACTTTATCACTCTACATGGGCCTGTCAGAAAACGCAGGCATGCCAATAAACAACACACCAACACCCAAAAGACAGGACTGACGCCAACTTACAACTGGGGTTTATTGCACCTAGCCTGCCTTTTATACCACAACCAAGCCATATCAACAAATGCGTAAACGTTGTACATATCAAACGGCAATTCATCGAACACTGGCAACAAAGTAACGCTGAACACTATAGAATCTAATCTACACAGAGCTTGGGAAGCCAACTTCTTTTCTGTCCAGCAGAAATAACAACATCATCCAAGGGGCATGACAAGTCCACACTATCAATTTATGAAACGCGTGAAGAAGGCGAAAAAGAGCACGAATTGAACGACAATGAGATAAAACCACGTGAAAAAAAGATGACAATAATGGGGGATGAAGTCTGAAGATACAGCGCCTAGCGTCAAGTGATAAAAACTGAATATCATTTCTGTAAAAAACAGTCGTCTTAGCGTCTAAAAGACTAAAAATTGTAAAACACCGAAAGAAAGGACGAAACAAGAGCACAAAACCAAGGGAAACCTGCGAACTACAAAAAACCTTCTATAAAAGACGTCTCGGCACTGCTAAGAATAACGGAAGGCCTGCTAACGCATTTGTTTCCAACTTTTTTGATGAAATATGCCTCAACAATCTCTCTCTCCGTTTTATCTTTTCCACTCTTCAAAAATCTAGTTTTGTCGAATTCGGGACTGCACTTAGAACAGCTATTGCAGTGGTCAACGAGGAAGCTCCTTTCGTTGTTGCGCAAGTTTCGGGAATGTTCACTTGCACGCTCATTAAAACAACGACCTGTTTGCCCGATGTAAACGAGGCCACAGCTAAGCGGTATCTCATAAACCACTTGTGTCCTGCATTGCGTGAACTTTTTTTGGTGTTTTATGCTGTGTCCCCGTTTCTTGCGCCATTACCAGTTTTTCTTTCAACACCAACACCGGAGCAGTGGGAGGCTGCGCTGTCCTGCTGGAAACCTGAAGAACCGCTCATGCTGATCAACAGGCCTCGAAAGACTGCAAAGGCCACTGGGGCCGTGGACTGAGGGACCTACCTACACCGAGAGAATCCTCCTTAAATATGAAGTTTACTCATTCGTTCATTGTGACTGTTAACTGATTTTATAATTCATTGAAATTGTCATCATCTGCATTGTTTCCGTTGCTACTTCGTTTTTCTTTTCATTGTTATCTTTTTAACATGGTATTAGTGCGCCGCTGCAAAAGGCCTCTGACTGGTACTCGGCACAATAAAATAACTAAATAAAGAAGTAAATAACAGTGTTCTAAGAAGCATGGTAAAAGAATGCAGCACGAAAAAAACAAGGACGAACAGAAGTGGACAGGACAGGGCGCTGACTACCAACACAAGGGTGCGAACCATGTTACACGCGCACGGTTGTCAGAGCACGGGCGCGGACAGAAAATGAAAGGGTCATCATTGAGGCAAGGTTGATAGCCAAAGCTGGAGACAAGTGCGTCAGCACGCCTTCAATTTTACTTACAGACAAGGAGTCCAGTTTTCTAGGCCCACTATAAACACGTCTTTTTTATTCACGTCTGCTTTTAATTCTTGTTCTAGAGAACTTTCAACTTTTTTGACTCAGTTTGACTGTGAACGGTTGACTCAGCTTTTGCGTTGCGTTTTGTATTGTTTTGTTACGCGTTTGGCCCCGACCCTGCTTTTAGCTTCGACTTCTACTTAGTGTTCAGTGACTATTTTGTTATTTTCGTCCTCGTTTTGCCTCATGCTGCATTGGCGGCAAAGGTCGCTGACTGATCATTTTCCATGCGTGCACCTTACGGTTCGTCGTGGTCCTCTCGGTTTTATCGGTTCTTGGCTGACTTTGCGTTACCCAGATATGTATCACTTTGATATTGTGTACTTCGTTTTTTTTGTATTAGATAGTTGAACGCGTTTGCTATTTTCTTGGTCACGTGGGTGTTGGACTGCGTTATATACGCTGCTCATCTTTCTGAATAAATGTGTTGGTAGTCAGCGCCCTGTCCTGTCCACTTCTGTTCGTCCTTGTTTTTTTCGCTCTGCATTCTTTTGCCATGTTCACTGACCAACAAGCCCAAACAGCCGCTTTAGTTCTAAGAAGCGCGATGAGGTATGCGCACCGCGTGAACAATGTAAGCACACGCTTTAAAACCAATACAGTCGTAGTTCTCTCATGCACACTTGACGCTTACATCTACTGGGGTGCTAAGCAGGAAGACCCGAGATCTGGGCTGGCCAGAGTTTTACCTGAGTTTTGCGAGACGGCAAAAAGTGGACGAAGATAGAGCGTAACCCGCGCCAGCAGCCGACAATAAAACGTCAATATAATGCCACATAAGCCGATACGAGGGCACCCTGTGCCCCCGGTTCCACGCTTTAACATAGCAGACTGCGCAATTGAAGGCTTCAGGACCACTTAGTTATAAATGCAATACCCGCAATCGCAAAATAGTGACTTCTCTGCAATCTATCGGCACACTCGCTAGAAGCAGTAGTTTTTATGCCACCCACCTTGTTCAGCTAGCTACCGGCCTTGGCGAATCTCGCCATCTCGTGACGTCGTTGCGTTCGGCTTGCCGCCTTTTGTAAGCGTTAATTTTAAATGTTTGTTTGCTTGTCCTCGTGCTATGTTCTCGTCGGCTACGTGTGGGCGCTTGTTTTCTGCCAGACCAGCCACAGTTCTAGTCGCACTGTTTTGACATTACTGCTTTGTAAAGCTGGTGTGGTTCAATATGAGGAGCGCACATCACGTGAAGCACTGGTTCTCTGTAGGAAAATATGAAAGTGAGAATTACTCTGCTGGCATCACATGGCAACGGAAGGGTATTACAGCCGCTTGGTAGGTACTGTGGTATGCTGTTGCCACAGAGGGCCTATGCCAGCCGGACATATAACATCTGTTCGAGAGGTGTTTGATGTGACTTTCGGGTGATCGCTTGAGTGTTGGTTCAATAGTCCATGTTCTGTAGTGAATTCTGTTAACTTCTTGGCACCTTTGGGACGGAAAGGTTGTAATATATGTTGATTATGCTGAAATAAATATTGCCTGAGAATTATTTCTCCTCGTGGTGAAGAAACGCTGTAATCAGCGTACATTTGGCGGTCTTTCGAAGAATACAGGTGCTTAATATCCCTGTAAGTATTGAGCACTGCCTTCCTGGTCGAGACATCTCTAGCCCTATCTATTGCAAATACAAAGTGAATACTGCCTAGAACGTCTGTAGTACTGAAAGGTTGCGCATTATCAAAAACTGCAACTGAAATAAGTATTGTGCACAGTGTGGTTCGTCGATGTTATGATGACGTGATACTCCCCTCGTTTTTTCATACACAGAGAACAGTGTTGTATGTTACATGTCATAGCCTTTGCAAAATGTGCCATGCCCAGATGCTACTGTATTTGTGTGTTAGGAACGCAGCAGTCTTTAGTGAGGTTCGTAAGTTGTTTTATTTGAAGTCTTCCTCGGAAATCGCCAGGAACAAGAGCTTGCTTGAAGGTTTACTGGGAGATCAAGCTCACTATTAAGGCGAGAGCCTTTAAAGGCACATGATCACGACCCTGTCCGTCCATCAGTCTGTTACGCTCTTCAGCAACTCGATAAGAAAAAAAATCTTTGTGCACGATGCGATTCTAACCACCCTCCTTCCGTTCCGAAGCCGAGCGTGCTAACGACTACGTTACTTCCTGCCAACGCATTTGTAGTTCTTTTTTTTCTAGGACGCTGGAGAGTGTTTGCGGTGAAGGCGTCAAATCAGACGGATGCCTCCCAAACTCCCTCCAGTGTCTCCACAATCTAAGATTCACAAACAATTGTGTACTTAACATCTTAACCACACATCAGTTACACTAGCAGCAACACCACGCTAAAGGCTTTCGCCTCACCGCACTTTAGGTCAACAAAGTGCCCCCTGAATTTTTTCTTGTTTGTTTATTCTCTCATGCATCCTCTAGCTTTCTCATTCGGTGAGCACTTGATTTTGTTTCTTAGGTGTGCGTAGCTTGTTATTGTATTGAGGAAAATGACAATCTTTTATGTCCTAAAAAAGACAGCTGTAATTTCACCGCGAAAATGCAGCACAATTCACAGCACTGTAATGACACGAATGGCAACTAGCTCGTCCTCTGCTCATGCACAGTTTAAACTTGTCTTGTGGTTTAGTTCCGCAATCTGTTCTTGTTTCACTATTCCGAGTTGTGTTTATTGTGGTTATCAACACTTATCACTTTGGATAAAAGTTTACACTATTGTCTTTTTCTTATACGAGCAAAACTCAATCGGCACAATTATGTCACAGTTTATTGCTCGCAAACTCGGGTCACTAAGAACGACTTTCAAGCAAAGAGTTATAACTTAACTTCTAGCTGTTCCTAGCGGGCATAAAATAAATAGTTGGGATTGTTGAAACTTTCAAACCTTGAAGTTTGATTGATTTTACTGTTACCCCTCGCTGATTTATGCCTGCTGCTTGTTGCTTGTTAGCCGCTATTCATTCCCCATTCCCAAGAATAAACATTGTATGTTAATGGAGCTTGCGGTTGTCCAGTGCAATTTGCATGTCAGTGAGGCTTATAAATGCTAAGAAAGGAACTACTATATGTGCATGTTTGCGTTATCTGCTCCTGCCGTAGTAATGACTTGTTTATGCCTAATTTTCTCAAGCGTAACTGTTGTGACGAGAAGGCGACATCGACTAGCCACTGAAGCCGTGGCTCTTAATGCCGTGGCAAGCCACCAGCTACACTACTATCGTCACTGCATGGTTCTCACTCGCCGCGCTTGACTAAGAGGTGCGTCAGTCTGTTGAACCACTCGACTTCTGTGAAGTTCTTTCCCCTCACCTGCCGTGCTCGTGATAGGGTCTGGCTATCTGTTGGGAGGTGCCTGCTGGCACCTTAGCGAAAAGCTGGGACTTCGGGATTCAAGATTCGACTTCGTTAATTGCATTCTCCACACTTCCCGCACTCTCGGTAAAATAAGCTTTCAAAACAAAGTATTCCAAACACAAACATGTCCACGCCGCGGGTCGGAGCGCAACGTCCCCCCTCCCCTGTTTCCCCTCGCTTCTCAAGCATGATCGTCGTATGCGTTTTCTCGGCGGTCAATCGAGTGCTACACTGATGCCGAGTTCCGTGGTCGGTTGTACATCCACTGGCGAGCTGCACATGATTCAAAAGTTCCTGGGATTCAGGTGTCATTGCCACCGCCGCTGGCCCGACGTGATGACGCCACCAACAGGAGCACCACACTGGAACCCGTTTCCGCCAAGTTTCAAGCTGGTATACCCGCCGGAGGCCATTTTTTACAGTCGGGCGCGTCACAGTGGCGCCCCCCGCAGCCGAGTCGAAGGCTGGCCTGGCCGCAAGAAACCGTTGTGGGATGTCTCTCCCGACTAATCTCATAATGACGAGGAGGGGCTCACAGGAGGGAGTAAGGCTTCGGTTTTCCACGTCTCTCTGCTCATCTGACATTACACTACTGTCTACTTACCCCTCTCTTTTGTATTACCCTGCTGCTTGTGCTGTTCTGATTCAAATGGTTCATCTCATCAGCAGCACAATTCCTACATATTCACGATGAGTACCTTCGTCACTATCATTTCTCCTGCATAATCGCTGTACAGAGAAGTGCTCTGTGTTCCTTTGCTGGACAAGGATGCATCTCTCTGTGGTCTGACACTGTGTTTGAACCAACTGTGCCTGTGACTTTATCTGTTCTGACATTTTCTGTAACTTAATCTGTGCTTCTGAGTGTTTGTGGCGTCTGGACCAACTGTGCCTGTGACTTTGTCTGTGCTGACATTATCTGTGACTTTATCTGTGCTTCTGACTCTCTGTGGTGTCTGGACCAACTGTGCCTTTGACCTCATCTGTGCTGTCATTCTCTGTGACGTTATCTGTGCTTCTGTCTGTTCTATGCCTTTGGTGTTTTATTATTTTTTGTTTGTTTGTTGCTTCTATTTTCCTTCTTTTCTCTTTAAATTAAGTTTCTTTTAGCGTTTAGCTCATTTTCTTTTTTTATTGGCTTCAAGCCCGGTAAAGCGTTGCTGGTCCGGGCACCCTCTCTCTTTCATTTATGTTTTTTGTATTTTTTCTGAGAGGACCAATAAAAGGGTTTCCACGGGCTCTTCTTCTCAAAAGGAAATCTTATCGAGAGTTGTGTCATCAGCACAGGCTCCCCTACACGTGCGTTCGTAATATTTCTAGATTAGTATCCATCTTCCAAATTCTGCTTCTGTTCTGTAGAGTGTAGAAATCTGCTGATTACAAGCGTGTTCAAAGCTTGTAATACTTGCCCAAATATAGAAATGCAGGTTTCGCAAGGTCATGTATTACTAAGGTAGGAACAGTCGCCACATTGCAGCTTTAGATGTCACTGATTCACTAGTCTACAGCAGTGAAGGGGCGAAAAAGGCGAACATAGTTCCACTTACACCAGCGACCGCAAGGTCACCAAGCTGTATGACGGCCTCGAACTGTGGCTTCAAAAAACTTTCACATTGTTTCATTACACACTGGCTTAAATTAAGCACGGTACATGCCTGCGCTATATCGGTCCGGAGATCCTCCACTGCCTCAACCAATCTCTTCTGGTCTTGGGAGATTTTTTCAAAGTGTCGTCCTGTGGTGGGGTGCATGTCCAGTCCAACGGCTGTTGCTTTCCTTGGATGCAACGCGTGGCGCTGTAATTTAAAAAATGCAGGAACCATAACCCACAACACACAATATGGTACGTTTCAAGCAGAGTTGTAGCTAGGTACTGCGATTTTGCTGTATAACAGAACACAGCTGCGCTGGTTCTCAATATTTGTGTGCAGTCAAAGAGAACAAAGAAAATATAAAGATTAAGGGCTCGGCTAGTATGCTCCTACTACCTGGAGGTGAACTGAGAATAGTGAGTTGTAAGTGGTTAGCTCTAACCCTTGCGGACATCTTGCATACAGGATTCATATGATTTGCTTGGTTTTGACTGCTGCAGTTAGATTGTTTCGGTGCCCAGCAGGCTGGCCGAGGGCCGAACGTTGTCAAAAGAAGTACACATGTTGTATGAAGTAATGCAAACGTAGGATGCTGTTTAAAGTTTAATAAAGAGCAACGAAATTGTATAATTTTTTTGTTGAGTCAAGCTACACAGAGACGCTTTAAATACTCTGCAGTCCTACATCTGACATGGTGTAGATGACTGGCGATGAAAGAGTTTATGCTGTCTACATTGGGCGTGCACGCTGAACTTGAAAAAAAAAACTAAAATTGGGCGGCGGAGCAGCTTCAGATGAAGTCTACGTGATGGGAAACATTACGGTTTAAGGTGAAAAGAAAATGACAGAAATGACGAGTACCCTATCGTCGCTGTTTTTGTCCTCAACAAGATAGTTTGCTAATCAGCATGCTGTGAAGCCGCAGTCTTTACGCCGCCGTCACACCACTGCGGTCGCATTATTGCCGTCACATCGTCCTCGTCAAGCCGTTATCTTGGCGAAAGCCTCATCCCTATGGATGACCGAACGTAGTGCAATACCGGCCCAACCCATGGCGGAAGTAGCGACTTTACTGAAAAAAAAAATGATATTGAACAAGATAAGAGCCCATCGGTGTGGTTCATTTGTTACGGCGCTCGGCTGCTAACCCGAAAAACGGGGGTTCAATTGTGGCCGCGGCGGTGGAATTTCAATGGAGGCGATGTCAGTGTGTGCGATGTCAGCGCACGTTAAAGAACCCCAGGTGGCAGAAATTTCTTGTGCCCTTCACTACGGCCTCCCTAAAAGCCTGAGTAGCTTTGGTGCATTAAACCCCCAGAAACCAAACCACAAACAATCAACAAGATAAGAGCTAAATGGACGTATCCAAAGAGAAGATGCTTCCAGAAAACCTAGCAGGTGAGTGGTGAGGTCTCATGCCACGCTATTGGTGCCGCGGTCAATGCCATCAAGTAGAACCCTCAAATATTCAGCAAAGGTGCCCAGCCTTTGATGCAAGGCAGCATTTAAATAACCGTATTGAACTTTACCTCTAGGTCCTTTGCCCTGGAGTACAAAACTTTGATTTCAATCGGGTAGATGCTGACTATGCAGACAGCTGGATTTCTTGTAACTGGCTGCTTCGTGAAAATGGCTGTGTTCGGCAAACAACCCACTGTACACTCGGCAAGAATACTTCGCATTAAAATTGCTTCATACACTGTTGTGCACTCAAAAGTATAGGCTACTTGAGCGGCAGGGAAAATCAGAACCCATGACACATTCACGACCAATCAGGGGAAGCACGTTCCCGCCAAGGTCATCCATATTTCCACCACCTGTTCCACTGCAAGTGAGAACAAAACGTGTACGAGTTGCCTTGTCCGAGTTGGCTTTTGTTTGTTTCTTTCCCTTGTGGTGTTAATCAATGGGAGATTTTTATTAGTTATTTAACGATAATTGATTAAGCAGCAGGTGAAAAAACAACCATCTGCCACCGAATGGATTAAAACCCACGACCTCTGATTTTCGCGTCCGGTACTCTGTCAACTGAGCTACGGCGACGGCTGTGCAATTTTCTGCTTTCAGGGGTATATATGTGCAGTGAGACCAAACCTTTAGAGTGTTCACAACGCAACCATCGTCCTGAGCGCAGGAAATACTACATCCTCTATTACCATGAGTGCCACATTAAACGTGATGGAACGGTGAGGGCGGAAGCTGTGGAAGAACCCTCTCATGCTACCTATGGCATCAATGCTGCACGAACCGAGGCCATCGTTAGCTACTGAGCAGACAAGAGATGGCAGAAGAGCAGCTCATTCCCGTACCACGCCCATCAGAGTCGCTGCTTGTGGCTGTGGGGAGGATGGCAGTAATCGGCGTAGCTACTCTCGGGCGATTTCGCGGATAACTTCCCGCATGCTGTCGCTGGTGGTGGCCGCCGCGTCCGAAATGATTGCACAGGCAGAGGAAGGGTGGTTGTACTGCCGAGCTCGGATGTCGAGGGTCTTCTCACGGCGCGGCGAAATAGGCGCTTCATCTCCTCGATGTAACCGCGGATGGGCTCATTCGGAAGCTGGATCCTGGACTCGAGGAGTCGTTCGGCTCTTTCTTTCCTCACGACTCTGGTGAATACCTTCAATAGTTCTCTCCTGAATAGCTCCCATGTCGTAAGGGACGACTCGTACTCGTAGTTTTCGTACCACGTGCGTGCGGAGCCATCCAATGAGAAGAACACGTGTCCAATTTTTGCCGCATCATCCCACTTGCTGAATGACGCCACGCAATCAAATTGATCCAACCATTCTTCAGGGTCTTCGCATAGGGATCCATTGAAAGTTGGCGGCACCCGCGGCTGCTGTAGTACGATCGGTGTTGACATCTTCGGCGAGATTGCGGTGCTCGTAGCAGCGTCTTTTCGCTGCCTGGTGCGGTCCGGCAGTTTCCCGAACTTCGGCTCTTCTCCCTGGAGACGTCGGCTGGCTCGCTGAGCTGCTGGCTCGTCCTCGGGTGCGAAGCGCCGAGGGCTGGCATCACGACTGGAAGGGGGCGTCCGGAGCATGGAAGGCGACCCCACACCTCCACCAGGTGTCACGTAGTGGTGACGGCAGACTAAGCAGCGATGAAGACGAACGAAAGGGTCTTCTAAAAGAAAACTGTTTATTGGGCTGACTTGCACCAAAAATGGACTGAATCACTCGGCGGCGGCGAAGCGACAAGCGTGCTCGGCGGTCGTCGAACAGAATGCCCACAGCTGTCGGAGCTGCTCAATTTAAAGCTGATAGCGAACTTTCGAGATAAATCTAGTCGTGTCTTGCGTCGAAAAGAAAGCGATAAGGTGGTGTGGCGGCAGATTTGAAAAACGAACAAACTTTGCAAATATTCGCGGCAATATATATCTATTCCAGAATTAGCTTGTACGAGTGCGTCTGCAAATTCTTCTTCTAAGTACGCAATAGGTTCTTGCTTGTGTATTGCAAGAACTTCAAAATGCTGCGAAGAGCGAGTTTCTCCTGCAAGGCTGCCAATAACTCGCAATATTCTCGTCATCGGTGAGAACACAGTCAAACTAGCGTAGAATGAGGCCCATTGCAACCTGTACAGCTTGTTCAGGTGCCGTATAATTGCAGAATTCAGCCTACTAAAGGCCATCTTCAGTTGCCTGTCGTCCCTCTTTCGTACGAGTTGAAGCTCCGCCCATCTTCTCGCTGCACAAATGTTCCTTAGTTTTAAATCCGGGACCGCAAAATAATCCGGTAACTTGACCGCCGTAGTTTCTGCTAGCTTATAAGAAATTATTTTGTCAACATTACCGGAAACACGTTCTAGGTGGTCTCTGTACTTATCCCAGTTGACCACATTGCTAATTTTTTAATTCAGTTGAATTCCAATTATTCCAAGAAAATTCTGACTGGCTGCCTGGGATAAAAGCTGTTGATAAACAGCTTGACGAGGCCCCGGCAGCCGTTACAAGGAACAGGGGCAGAAGGAGTTCAAAATCATTAATGCACAGAAAAAATGAGGAGCAGATACAGTTGAAAATCTTTCGGACCATGCATACGAAAGTCGGCAGGAAACACAAAAATCCGGTACTGATCACTTCCCTTGCGGTCAGTCGCTGTTGACCACCTCACGCGGATGTCAGGCGAATGCAGTGTGAGGTCTATAGCTGTCGTTGAGGCTGGAGGACAGAAGAAAGTAAGGCTTCCGTCATTGGCAACACACAGGTCCAAACTGTCAATAACGACTACGAGTTCGCGTCCGCGGGAATCCGTGTTCCTGTCACCCCAGACGGAGTGAGGGGCATGGAAATCACCGCAGATGATTCGAGGAGCTCGGCAGCGGTCGCCGAGCTGCTGTAGAAACAAATCCAAAGCTACCTTCTTCCGCGGAGAAACGTACGTGCAATAGAAAAGGTTCGAGAGCCGAGCTGTATTCTCACAGCTGCTACCTCAATGTCATCCGTGCAAAGATCGTGAACGCTTAGAGAAACAGGTAGAATTTCCCTTCTTATGTAAAGCGGGCGCTTTGAGTTGGGAGCGAATGTTCCCACGATAGAGTTGGTAGGTTTCGCAGCACATTCTTTTCCTGGAGACTCCAAACGACGCTCAAGTCGTTTCGAGTGCAGTACACCTTGTGGTTTCAGGTAATCAAATAGGTCGCGTTCTGAATACCACTTTGGTACACCCTTAATAACACAGGTATTCTTCATGTAGGAATGAGGCAACCGCACGTTAACATTGTTGCCAAAACTCTGAGAGCTCTGCAGGAGCTTGTCAACCTACTCTTCCGTCGAGACGTCCAGCTGAAGAGCCCCGTGCATGGTGAAGCGTCTACGATCGTTGATTCATCCCCACTAAGCGATGAGGTCTCGCTGGACGTGCTGTCGTCTCCATGTTCTGGTCGCTCCACAGCCTGGGAAGCCATGGCCTCCTCTTCCGAGCCAGCCTCCTTTGATTGGCGTGGTCCCTTTAGCCTTGCGGCGCCGGAGCAGCCGTACTCTTCCCATAGGGATAGTACTGCCTTGAAGATGCTGCCGGCCTTGAATATTCAAATAAAACTAGGTAAATTAGGCAAAATTAGGTTTATAAAGAATCAGAGCTGAGGCGACAGTAGATCGAACAACGCCTTCGTCTTCCTTTTTTGTCGCATCGCAGCCCTACAAGATATCTGTCTTGTGCATAATGTATTTAAAATTTGTCAGTCTCGTACTCCGGCAGAATGAACCTTAACACATTCAGAGATGTTACACGAAGAAGCACCGAGCTTCTAACAAGTAGTTTCGTCCCCAGTGTAACCTCAGTTAGCGTGCGCTGCACGGTGCACTGTGTGAGCACAATCGCGGGAAACACTTGCCGTCTTGCGTAGTGCACGCGAACAGCGTTCGCATAGAAAATTAATAGCCCCAGGAAAAGTGACAACCTTGCGCGGTCAACCCGTCGAAGCCGCCATACCCCGACCGCGCCCTCGTTCTAGGAAAGACTTTATTGGTTGGGAAATCGGAATAGCCTTTGAAGGGTCAACACCGCTGGACGAAAGGGGTCCCTACACTCGCTGTTGACTGGGAGCAATGAAGCGTAACGTACGGTCAGCAAGGACGCGGATAGCAGGGTCTGTGACGGCTGCAACCCCCGAGGAGGGCGTTGTATGCCAACAGCTCTCGGGAAACTGGCTGGCTAGCGAAACGCAGCAGAAAATAAGGAATGCCGCCGCACATTCAGGGCAGCAACGGCAGGGGTTGTGCCCCCTCCTGGATTTCGGGGGACGCATGTCAACAGTCTTTGCGAAAACGAGAAGTTAGGAACGCTGTTCAGCAATTCGGTTTGTTACTCGCAGTGATTGGCGGTTTGGTTGAGGCCGATAATTGCCCAAATGCTTGGAGCCGCGAGGGTCACGAGTCTTCAGGAAACCGGCGACACGTGAGAGTGTTTTGATGTCTTTTCATGTGCTTTCCTCCTTACTTTAGTAGGGGAGGGATTGTAAGTAATACTGTGGAAGTATCAGGCGTGGCACGTAACAAACTGTACCAATCATTTTGAGTTCCATTCCCTGAATTCCGTTTTTTAAGCGATTTTCAGGCTCTTTTCGTACTGCATTTTTAGGGGGAGTGTTTTGAACCTTGCGGAAACTGGAAGGCATGTCATGCAGTTTGTAAAGCGATGATGTATGAATCTGTTGTGATTAGGTGATGCAAAACGCGGGCCAGGCTTCTAGGTTTTCAAAACCGGGCTCCGGAGCCTGGAAAATTGTTCTGAGCTAAATTTAGATTTCTTGCACCTTCGGCGATGCCAAGGAGAGAATATGTTCTATTTGCCAGTTGCATGTTATTGTGTTCGCTGCCTAATACGATGTAAATATGTAAATTAATGTATAAAGCTTAAGTTGACCTTCCCTCAAGTCAAGTGTTGCCTAATCTCGTCTGAGACAACCGTCTCATATATTGGGGCACCTTTGAGGAGCCCGAAGAACGAACGTTAAAACGTAATTGATTGGCTTGTTTGATGGCTATGGATTAGATTGCGAATAGGCAATGGACTCGTGAAAACGTGAAACATTCTGCCTACGACACTCATGAGCCATAGAAGGCTTCCGCCTGAAAAAGGCGCAGATTAAAGGGCGCCTCCAAATCCCATAAGACCCACCACCCGACAGAACGCGCGAACTAAAAAAAAACAAAAAGGCGCAGAAATGCTGACAAAAAAGCACTGTTTCACCAAATGATGCCATAAAAACAGCATGCCTTCAAAGGCGACAGCTACGCCTGTTTATGGCAGGGGAGCTATCGTGCTAGCCTCCTTCTGTGCACCAGGATGTACGGCAGTGACCGGCGGCTCTCATTTGTCACTGGCAAGCCTCGCAAACTGCGGTACCTTGTGAGCTAAGTTTTCACACGCTACAAGTCCAATTTACAAATATTATATAAAGCGCACTTAGGGCAATAGACAAGGGAGACCAAGCAACACAAGCGCTTACTCGCAACTGGGCGTTTATTCGAGAAACACACAAAAGGAAGAACAATCATATCAAAACAAAAGCCTTCGCGCAGGCGTAACAGGAAAAGTGCTCATGCAGGTGCGTCAAGAAAAAAAAAATCTCTCTTTCATGCAAAAGCACCATATGGTCGGCAACACACGTCTGCTGATTCTTACGGATGTGATAGGCCTCTGAAATCTCTCTGGTTAGCTGATTAGGGTGTCGGAACAAGATTTTAGTTCGGTCAAGCAAAGGCTTGCAGCCGCTGCATTTCGAACAGTCCTTAGTGAGATTAGATGAAGGCGACTTATTCAATGACAGAAAATGCTCTTGCAAGCGCACATTAAGGCAGCGGCCCGTTTGACTGATATAGGTCCGGCCACAAGAAAATGGAATGTGATACACCACTCCATGTGAACATCTGACATAGCGGTTCCCGTGATTCACAGTGCACCGCTTTCTTTTATCACATACACCGCTGCTAGAGCGCGCAGCAACCTCCGCACAAACACTGCTTTTCTGAGGGGCAGAGAAGAGAACATTAACACCATATCTGTTACCCACGTTTTTTAGTTGATGAGAAAACCGATGAACATAAGGTATGACTGCAATATTTTTCTTTTTCTCCTCAGAACACTTAAGAAGTGACCTATTGAACACTTTTACTTTTTACAAAACTTCATTTCATGCAGGATCATGTGTTCTGGAGGTATTCTGCGATGTCTCATAAATCACTCTTAAATTATAAATCAAGTCACTCAAAAATTGTGAAGTACGGCATTGCTGTCTCCTGCCTAGGATTGTCTTTGCTCAAGTCGTGCCCTCACGAAATGAAGGAAAGTTTCTGCGAGCAAGCGAACAGAGTAAGATTGGCTGGATATCCAGAGGACATGTTTTTCTAGCTTCTAACAATGTGCTCAAAAAAAGTAAAAGTGTTCAATAGGTCACTTCTCAAGGGTTCTGAGGAGAAAAAGAAAAAATATTGCAGTCATATCTTATGTTCATCGGTTTTCTCATCAACTAAAAAACGTTGGTAACAGATATGGTGTTAATGTTCTCTTCTCTGCCCCTTAGAAAGTTAGTATTGTTTGTACGAAAGTTCCTGCGCGCTCTAGCAGCGGTGTATGTGATAAAAGAAAGCGGTGCACTGTGAATCACGGGAACTGCTATGTCAGATGTTCAAAAGGAGTATTGCATCACATTCCCTTTTCTTGTGGCCGGACCTATATCGGTCAAACGGGCCGCTGCCTTAATGTGCGCTCGCAAGAGAATTTTTTGTCATTGAATAAGTCGCATTCATCTAATCTCGCTAAGCACTGTTCGAAATGCAGCGGCTGCAAGCCTGTGCTTGACCAAACTAAAATCTTGTTTCCACACCCTAATCAGCTGACCAGAGAGATTTCAGAGGCCTATCACATCCGTAAGAATCAGCACACGTGTGTTGCCGACCCTATGGTGGTTTTGCATGAAAGAGTTTTCTTATCTTGACGCACCTGCATGAGCACTTTTCCTGTTACGCCTGCGCGATGGCTTTTGTTTTGTTTGTGATTGTTCTTCCTTTTGTGTGTTTCTCGAATAAACGCCCAGTTGCGAGTAAGCGCTTTTGTTGTTTGGTCTCCCTTGTCTATTGTCCTAAGTGCGTTTTATATTATTTTTGAAAATGGAAAACCAACTTGCTCAGATGATAATTCTGCTTAAGTCCAATTTGAATGCCTGGGTAAAGCGGAAATTTCTGGTTTTGTTCGAAGAGTGTGCAACCAGGCGGAAGTTTCAGTTGGCCTATAGGTGTCACGTACGGTTTCTTCTCGATGTGGCTGCTTGAGTTCCACCATGACGTAGCGAAAAAATTTTGAAATCCTGCTCCTTCTTGACAAATCTGCTATGCTCGACATGCTCCCTTGTTTTACTGTGGTGTAAAAACAGTTCTCGGCACCGAATGTCATATGTGCAAGATCCAGTGACGGAAAATGTGCATCATTCATGCGCTCAAGATCCCGTACTATAGGCGCGTCATCGAGCGCACACTAATGGCAACTGACACGTGAGGTGTCAACATTCCCGTAAGGATATGTTTGCTCGACTCTGCAATTAATTAAAGTGGTAGGGATTTCACTAGTTGCTTAATGCAACTGGAATTGCGCCGATATAAAATATGGCCTATGGGCCACGGAAAGGCTGAGGACACTTTTGAACATCCGCGTGACTAGGCGCATGTGGATTTGTGCCAACCTAATCTCACCTGAGATCACATCTTTGGTGTAAATTGCGACGCTAGCATCGCAAACCCATACACTCACAAGGCCTTGCCACAAGAAGGACGACAGTGCTCGATGTCAAAAATCTTATCACGGCGACGAGCAAGCCTACCTGCAACCAGCTGGCATGAACGCTTTGGTTGGGATTAATTATATCGTGTTCTGAAAGCATATTGTCGGCACCTACGGTTTCGGCGAGGAGCAAGCTTACGACCGCACGATGTGGTTTCCATTGAAGAAGTCGCCGTTCATAAAGGACTGCCCTTAGAAATAAACGTTAGTTTCATCAAACTTCGTGATGCTGCCGGTAAATTGCCAAGTCAACTTACTACGAATCTCGGATACAACGAACTAAATACTCCCGACTGTCACACTCGTTATAAGTGGGCTCGATTGTAATAGGGCTCAACAGCGTGGAAATCTGTAATGCATCTTGAAAGAAATGACTACTTGTCACCTATATTATTACGTAGGAGTGAGAGTGCGCAAAATCAAAGCGACTTCAACCATTTAGAGCAAGCTAGCGCGTCCCGTCGAAGAATGCAGTAGCAACCCTTTATTAGGTTCGAAGCGGGCAGGCAGGACGCCGTCAAGCTGTCAACGTTGATCAGGAAAGGCCCGCAAAGACCTCAACGCAAACTGCGTAGGCCTGCGCTTGCGTTCGTGTGCTGCGCATGCTCAGTTCTGTCCCCAGAATCTCCTTGCGTACGCTAAGCCGTTCTGGACGCACAATTGAAATTTTCACAGACACGCATAGCTATTGGTGATTGTTACCTCCGTGTGTTAAATGCTCTTGAGCCGTTCCTCTTAGCCATGAGGGTAGGACATGCAAAATTTCGCCTTAACGCACCCGTAAGCTATATGTTTCTATGTGTGCGTGCTTCGGTCCGCATGTGCGTGGTGGCGCGTATCCATGCATGCGTGTGTGTGGGTGGTGGGTGGAGGGGGGTGGGTGACAGGAGTGTTTATACCAGTTTCGCATTCATATACTTTAGCGAACACCATTTCCATGGCGTTCAGCTCTTTTTTATACATGGCATTGACAAACAGCGTTCTGTTCAAATGAGTTCAGGAATATCTTTGATTTCACCTCATTGCTAATGCCCATCATCACTCTGGTATCTGAGCTAAGGATCTCTTTAAAAATGCACAGAGTAGAAATTGATACAGGCCCGTATGGGCATAGATAACAGCGTGTTTTTTACAAAAAGTTATTTTTTTCTCTAAAATTGCGTTTTTTATCTATAAATTTTCATTAAAAGAAAAACAGCTACCATCCCCGCCGCCCGTTTAAGCTAGTAAACTGCGTTAATGACTGTAAAATCTGCGGTGATGACAACATGATTCGATTGTTGTCACCGGAGTTTACTAGCGAAAACGACCAATCTCGGAGCACAGACTACACCGACGCTCACTTGAAACGGCGATCACAGTATTTTCGATATTGATGACGCGAGTCTGAATCGGTCGGGAGGAAAAAGAGAACTCAGATTCTTAAATAAAATTTTCTAAGCAATCAAAGAGCTTCGTTGCTGCGAAAGATATCCAGTACCATGACACAAAGCGACAGACAATGCATATTTATTCAGATGAAATTTTATTGAGTTAACCACAGCGCCTCTTAGCTTACCGTGACCTATTTTGCACTGTCTAACACCGTAGCCTCTTCTGTTTTAAAGGCAGCGATTTGGAATATTCACAAGGTACTGGATGCACTACGAGCATTTGATGGCAGAAGCCATATTCCACAAAAATCCCGCAGCGTGAGGTAAAAAAATGTGGTACCATGAAAATGTTTTATTATTTCAATCCAGCCTACCTGTCTTGCAAACCATGTCGTTGTTCTGCCTAGGTGAAAACCGCTAGTAGATATTTTTGCAATTCATTCATCTGCTTATATCTATAAGAAAATTAAACGCCGTGCAGCTTTGTCTTAGTTAGCCGCGGCAGCGTCAAGGACGCGCTTAGTTATGGCAGCTGTCCCAGTACTTGCGCAGTCGCCTGAGGTGCCGCATACATTGGTTGTCCCATTGGACACTTTTGTGAGTTCCTAAGAACTGGATGGTTAAAAGAAGAACGTTCATTTGGGCGAGTTGGTATAGATGCATCTTTAGTAAAACAGCGCGAACAACGTAGGACTAGATCTTGTCCTACGTTGTTCGCGCTGTTTTACTAAAGGTTAAAAGAACATTTTTCTCATGAACAAACCAGGTACGCAAAGGTATCCAACAGCATTTGTGCCTGATCTCTTTGCTGCTAGGTAAACCTCATTAACATCATGGTTCGTTTTTCCGTTCAAGAGCATCGTAAGTTTCTTGAACTGCCAGTGTTTACTTGGTCTGTGTGTCTCATAGTTACTCAGATCAATCTATTCGTTTATTAGTATATTACATCCTCCTCTCTTTCATGAATACCCGACCAGAGGAAAACATAAAGAAATGATAGGGACGGTGACGACGAAGGGCACAACGCTCTTTTTTTAAATATATGACCTTCAAAGCTTCATAAAAATAGAGTGACATTGATTACGTGTTAAAAATTTTCAATAAATGCCAGATGTCAAAGCTCTTCACACGAAAGCAACCACTGTCGATCTTTTCTAGCGAAATACAATTCATATTTATACAACCCACAAATGTGTGCTCGGCTTTACTTCTTTGTGAACGCGCAAAGAATCACAGTTGTTTCGTTGAGACTTCGTCTGCCTGTGAAAACTGGATGGACAGTCCCACTTGACCACATTCACTAGGCCAGCGTTGCTAGAGGCTCTTTACCGTGATGCAGGCATTGGGATTGTTTGCAATTTCCGGAAGGAGGACTTTGTCGTCGCCGAGGGCGTTTCCAGTCAGCTAGGAAGAACACAGAAAGCCCAATGGCTACAACAATGTTCACGGCGGACAGCATGCGGTAGAAACCGTCGTACGATCCAATGCTGTCACGAAAGAATCCTGTAAAAATAAAAAAGGTAAAGTTATTCAGAGATTAGCTCATGTGCACAAACCGGCATTTCGCTCCTGCTTCAGGCTAAATTACCGCAAAAGCTACACATGTAGGGCAATGCAAAAAATTGAAATGAAAATAAAAACGGCATTTAAAGGTTCTCGTCAGCAAATGATCTGAAGCTCAAAATACGGAGCTGCTAGACAAGGATTCGTTTCTAATTATGCAGAGCGATTTCTTCCCTACCACAGCTTGGGACCACAACACAGGTTAAAGGAGCTTTGTATCTTATGTCGCTGGTGTGGGTCACCTTAGGTGGGATTCGTCGTCGGTAATAACTAATTTTACGCAAGAACTTAGACTGCAGACACTCAAGAAGACGCACAAAAATATTTGAAAGAAAAAATATTCGGCATTTCAAAGAACTTGCTGAGAAATAGGAGAAAACTGGGGAATAACAAAGAACACGTCACCAGATCCACTTCGCTCTTTTTTCTGTGCTTCGAATTGAGCTATTAGCATGACTAAGAACAGCGCGACGTTGCGTGTTTTTATTCTGGAGTATGCCGCATTGCGTACTTCAACTCGATAGTCTAGAACTAATTCCAACATAGAATGTCAAAAGGCATCTATCCCACCATAATGCCACAAGCAAAAAGTAAACATATTAGCAAGACTCCTCCCTCCTAAACCTCACTAAGGGGCGCAAATCATTTCGCACTGGATGTTATCCGCCGCCTTCAATGCTGTATTTTTTTTTCGTATTTCTACTATGGCGAGCCTATATGGCATCAGCCCAGCTGGCGGTGAGAATACAGTGTAGAAGCAAT
This sequence comes from Amblyomma americanum, assembly GCF_052857255.1. Classification (NCBI taxonomy): domain Eukaryota; kingdom Metazoa; phylum Arthropoda; class Arachnida; order Ixodida; family Ixodidae; genus Amblyomma; species Amblyomma americanum. The sequence goes on along the minus strand of NC_135498.1, from coordinate 132,868,897 downwards.
GCGTTCAAAAGTCAAGCAGGACCATAGTTCTGCACCGTGTGGCAAAGTGAAAGTAGGGACGGCTTGCGGGCACTCCGAAATCCGTGCCAAATTTTGACATCCACGGGCCCTTTCTAAGTCTTCAATCTATAATCTAAGTCTTAATATATATATATATATATATATATATATATATATATATATATATATATATATATATATATATATATATATATATATATATATATATATATATATATATATATATATATATATATATATATATCCGAACCGCTGGATCCAAATCCACGGCCTCCAAATTCCGCGTCCGGTGCTCTACCAACTCAGCTACACGAAGGTCGTGGGTTCAGATCCCAGCGGCGGCGTGGTTTTTTCTGCTGCTTGATAAGCAATTTTTTTTAGCGACAGATTAATCGAGGTAATATTCTCTCATTAAATGGCACTGCAAATTTAAAAAATAAATAGAAAACATTCCACTATGCACCTTGGATTCGGTGACTTGGCTTGCGTCATATGTTTGTCAAACCAGCCCCTCATCTCATTTGACTTCTCTGCTAATAGCTTAACCAGGGTATCGGTTCTGACAGTCTTCATGCCATAGGTAGCGTAAGAGGGTTCTCGCACAGTTTCCGCCCTCTCCGTTACGTGACGTTCCACGTCACACTCGCGATAATAAAGGACGTGCTACGCCCACCGTTATGGACGAGGGTGGCGCTGGTGAACACTATCAAGGTTCGCTTACACGCAAAATATAAATATCCACGAAAGCAGCACATCGGACTGCCGTCGCCGTAGCTTAGTTAGTAGAGCACCAGACGCGATTTTTGGAGGTCGCGGGTTCGGATCCCAACGGTGACATGATTGTTTTTTCTGATACCTCATAAGCAGCTTTTTTTCACCGACAGATTAATCGCAGTATTATTCTCCCATTCATCGGCACTACAGATTAAAAAAAATAGAAACATTCCCCTGTTCACCTTCGTTTCGCTGACTGTTAGCTTCCATCATATGGTTGCCAAACGAGCCTCTCGTTTCATTTGCCTTGCCTGCGTGCACGCACGCGCGCACACACACACGCGCACGCACGCACGCATACAGACAGACAGACAGACAGACAGACAGACAGACAGACAGACAGACAGACAGACAGACAGACAGACAGACAGACAGACAGACAGACAGACAGACAGACAGACAGACAGACAGACAGACAGACAGACAGACAGACAGACAGACAGACAGACAGACAGACAGACAGACAGACAGACAGACAGACAGACAGACAGACAGACAGACAGACAGACAGACAGACAGACAGACAGACAGACAGACAGACAGACAGACAGACAGACAGACAGACAGACAGACAGACAGACAGACAGACAGACTCCCAGCTAACATTACCCAAGCTTTAAAAATATGTCGCGGCATTTTGAGACGACGCGACAAAACGCATATATTTCTCGTTATTGTATTCAGAAACTCAGAGAGAACTATTTTTGTATTCTGCTTAACTGCATAA